>NC_138128.1:22219473-22386973 GCF_964188305.1 Podarcis bocagei
GTTGTCCATAATCTTGTGAACATTTCCCAAAAACAAGTAAACTTTTTTTGGTATAGAATTTTGCTTAATATGTGCATTTTTACCAGCAGTTTCCCTTATTATAGTGCCATTTGGTATGTTTCCTATGTATATGATTTTTCAATTTTTTTTTAAAGATTTTGTTTGTTGGAGAATTACATTACAAAATTCAGAGAGTGTGAATTTGGAAGAATAGCTCCATCCTAGTTCATATACTGGTTCAGGAACAGTGAATTTGGTACATTCATGGATTCCTCTTCCATCTCTATGAGGTTCAAATCTTTATTCAGCTATGTAGCTCACTGGGTGAGCCTCCGGCCTCACTACAGAGGTGTTTTTTGGGGAGGGGGAGAATAAAAGGGGTGGGGGAGAATCTTTCATTTGTTAGCTGGCAGAAGTGACTAGTGTAGAGGGGTGGTGCTGTAGACCTGGTCTGGTGAGGCGTCAGGGTGGTGCTGAGATCAGTGTTGTGTGCCAGTGGAACTAATTTAGTACTCTTGCTACTGCATGCAAACAACACTGACCTTGCCACTTTTCCTGGTACTATGATGCAGGAGGCCAGGTCCAGGGCATCACCCCTGAAAGCATTTGAACTGGGGAGTTGGGATATAACTAGTTTAAATAAATAATTAAAGCCCACAGTTTGTTGAAAGGCAATCACACTTTTTAAAGGCTGACTCGTTTTTCTCTCCCTAGTCCTCGAAAGCTTTGCTCATCTTCCAAGTGCCTCTAAGTGTTTAGAACTGACTGCATTGGGGTGCTGCCACATACTGTAGGATGCTCAGGTCTCCTACAGAGCCAAGTGTGGTGTAGAGTGCTGGGCTAGGACCCGGGAGAACAGGGTTCAAATCTCCCACTCAGCCATGAAGCTCACGGGGCAACCTTGGGCCGGCCGCTATCTCTTAACTTAACCTACCTCACAGGGTGTCAGGGAATCCTATCTCTCCCACGGTGGGCAGCCAAGAAGCAGATAAACAAGAAGAGTTCTTACCAAGTCTTTTATTGAATATTCACAGAGAGAGGCGTAGAAATGCCGTCTCTCTTGGATAATGGCGTTGATCTGAGTAAAGTCCCACCCCCTCCGTCTCTCCTATTATATGTCATCCCTGTGTCAGCTGATCTGTGCTTTCTGCCTCTGAGCTTTCTGCTTTCCTACTTTCAATGCCCGCCGGGTTCTGGGAGAGGGGGGTCTGGAATGTTTTCTAAAGACACTGAGTCTGTTGGCTGTCTCTCCCCTGGTGCTGCTTCTTCCTGCTGCTCCTCTCCCAGTATTTCCCAGCTTCTCCCCTCTGCAGCCTCTGAATTGTGACCTTCTCCAAACCACTGTTCTAAATCTATACTGTCTCCCTCTTCTCTGGGAAGGGCAGGAGGAGGGGAGGGTGGTCTCCACCATTCCTCCTCAGTCCAGTCCCTAACATCGGGTTGTTGTGAGGATGAAATGGGGAGGAGGAGAACCATGGACACCACCTTGAGATCCTTGGAAGATAAAGGTGATATATAAATGTAATAAATAAATAAAACAATTTATAGCAGAACTAACAGGCGTTCACATTAATTGTCCTGATTTACTGATTAACAATTAATGTGGACGCGGGTGGCGCTGTGGGTTAAACCACAGAGCCTAGGACTTGCTGATCAGAAGGTCGGCGGTTCGAATCCCCGCGATGAGTTGAGCTCCCGTTGCTCGGTTCCTGCTCCTGCCAACCTAGCAGTTCGAAAGCACGTCAAAGTGCAAGTAGATAAATAGGAACCGCTCTGGCGGGAAGGTAAATGGTGTTTCCGTGCGCTGCTCTGGTTTGTGAGAAGCGGCTTAGTCATGCTGGCCACAAGACCCGGAAGCTGTACGCTGGCTCCCTCGGCCAGTAAAGCGAGATGAGCGCCGAAACCTCAGAGTCGGCCACGACTAGACCTAATTGTCAGGGGTCCCTTTACCTTTTTATACTGATTAAGAACAACTGCTCTGGTTCCATTCTATAGCATGCAGGAAGATGATTCATCCTTTGGGTGCATTCAGACATGGGGATTATTGTGCTAGGTTTCCTAGTTATAACGCAAGCTCTTCCATTCTGTTTCTAACATTCCTTTTGCATTATGGAACTTTGGCTTTTTGATTGATACACCACCATGCCATGCTAAGGTTGCAAATGTATTTTCTTCTGGAAGCAATTAACATGGAAATGAGCACTAAGATTGGGCTGGATTCCACTCAGTTTCTAGAAGTGGCTTTTGCATTGTGTGAAAGTGCACATAAAGCACAAGTAAGGGAACATGGGGGAAATGGAATAAAGTGCTATCGGAATGCAGCCAAAGTCAGGTTGCAGGTCCATTTGGCTCATTAGTGACTGCACTAACTGGCAGCAGCTGTGCGGGTTTTCAGAGAGGAGCTTTTCCCTACCTAGAGATGCCAGAGACTGAACCCAGCACCTTGTGCAGCTAAACATGTGTTCCATCACTGAGCCACAGCTCTGTTCATGATACTTTAGTAGGAATATCCTGTTTTATACTTTGCAGGAGACATTTCATTGATTTTCATGAAATGGTCTACAAACATCATAGCAGATGCAAATTGCAGGTCTAAGGACTTGAAGTAGAGATAGGCAGAAATTCGTCTCTACAAACAAACGGGATGAAATGTAAACATTTGAAAACCCCAATTTTTTTGCATTCACTGGCAGGTATGTGTGTCTGTGTAAGGTCGTGCATTCTTTTGATTATGCATGTGTGTTTTCTATAAAAATCAATTGCACTTTAATAAAAAGTAATTACTTCTCAGGCCTCCTTTTAAACATCTTGACCTTGTTTTCTCATTTTGTTAAGATGAAATGTCTTGCATTGTCATGCTGCACATTAAACACTTTCAAAACTGCTAATGATTAAGCCTTTACAAACACACATCTGTAAATCTGTTATTCTAATTTCAGTTTTCATTACCAGCTACAAATGTTAAATGTTTCCATGGTTGTTGATGGAATGCATCTTGTAGAGCAAGCAGTGTTTACACATATGTTTCCTATACTGTTCCTAACCATAAAATAAAACACAGGTTACAGCTAGTAAAATATTATTATAACGTTCTCTTTGCTGTTTGTGAACTCGGCCCTAGAAATCTTTCTTAATGAGTGCAATGCTGACTATCAAATTTAGCTCATTCAAGTTAAAGGGTCTGCAATTGCCAGTAAACACTATATGTGGTAAGGCTCAGTTCCTGTTAGATTGACCAGGTCTGGCCAATCCAGAAGCTTCACTAGTACTGTTCTCCAATCTCAAGTGTTGATCTTCTACACCTCTGACATTTCCTCTAAATGCAAACTCAAGTGGCTGAATTTGGTCAGTAAAAAACAACAGGGAGATATAAGTATGTACGTGGGAATCCCTTAGGGGACAAAAACACAGTGTAATGAGAATTGAGAATTCTCCATAGCTATGGAATGTTGAGCATTAAAAAGGTAAAGGGACCCCTGACCATTAGGTCCAGTCGTGGCCAACTCTGGGGTTGCGGCGCTCATCTCGCTTTACTAGCCGAGGGAGCCAGCGTACAGCTTCCGGGTCATGTGGCTAGCATGACTAAGCCACTTCTGGCGAACCAGAGCAGTGCACGGAAATGCCATTTACCTTCCCGCCCGAGCGGTACCTATTTATCTACTTGAACTTTGACGTGCTTTCGAACTGCTACGTTGGCAGGAGCTGGGACCGAGCAATGGGAACTCACCCCGTCAGGGGGATTCGAACCGCCGACTGATCAGCAAGTCCTAGGCTCTGTGGTTAACTTTGGGGTGTGGAATGGAAAGGCTTGCTGGAAAAGGACATGGCTGGCTTACTAGGAAGTGCAATAAGACTGGTGTCAGCACTTGTTACTTCCAGGAGGCTGGGGAAGAGATTTACTGTCACTGCTGTCAGCCTCCTCTGGAGTAAGGATGTGGGTGTAGGTTCAACGTCATCTATCCGTCCCCTCTGAACCATATTTAAGCCAAACTCCTTGGGGTGCCGTAAGACCAGTACCAGGAACTTTATTGCCGGTGAACTCTTGTTTTGTGATGTATTTTTGTATTTTAGGCTAGATTGGTGGGTTTTCTTTTTGTAATATTGAATTTATTCTGTGCTTGCCAATCAGTTTTTACCATTTCTGTGTTCATTGGAATGTTGTGTATTTTGCATGTTTGTATTTTCGATGTTTTGAATGTTGAGCTGAAAACACATCACAACGTTTGGTTGAATTCTTTTGCATTACGTGCCTGGGCACATACAGCCCACGCGGATTATAACGGTTTGGATTGGATGAAACTCCTGGATAAAAGTATCACCAAAGTTGCAACAAGCTCGATGAAATTGTTATGAAGTCCTGGACTAACATGGCAGAGAGGCATTCCAGCCTTGTGAAAACTGTGGCAGCCCTTGTTCCAATACCCAGTCCATTTTGTTTGCTTTTCTTGAAACATTTACAACCTGAGGCTTCCCATCACGATGGAATTGATATGACTTGATTTTGGTTTTGATGTTAGATTGCGACCTGCTGTGACCCTCCTGTTGTTGTTTGTCGTTATTTGCTAGTATTTGCAGATGAGAAAAAAGAAAGCTTGCGTCTGATTCCAGTGAGATGTACAGATAATGTGTCAAAACAGCAGTCAACCTGACAGTCTGCCATCCACTATCCCCCTCCCCCTTTGCCAATATGTAATTCATTTTCTACAGCCAAAGATTTGGAAGAAATACAAGTATTTAAAACACATAAATAAATCAGAATTAATGATAGCATCAACAATGTTTTTGTTGCAGCTCTTTGTTTGACAGAACACAGGTTTCACCCTCTGTGGTCTACTGTATCTCATTGCTTTATATATTTTGTTTACACAACCACTGGCTTCTGTATATTTCACCCCCATAACCCCCAAGGCATAGAAATATCAGGTAGGCAGTAAATGGAGTTCAGTCTGGCAATCTATAAACCTATGAGAGTATCTATGTACGGTACATCACAGCTGGAATTATAGCATACTATGTGAGTTACACTGCGTTCAACGGGACTTACATTTTTAGAAAATTAGTAACGTCCTCATGAAAATCTTAAAATGGATTTCCCCCAACACACACATTTTGTATGCAATTTTACCTAGTATAATAAAGTTTTTAAAGTAATATAAAAACCAAAGGTACAAACAAACAAGGGGAAGAAAACCAAAGTTACCAAACACAGGAGCAGTAGATAGGTTGTATTTTCCAAATAACAATAGAGCAGATAATGTAGAGGGGGAAAAAGGCAGGGAAACACACCATGAAAGCCAGAATTTCATGATTTGGTGGAGGAAGAGTTTTGTGTATCAGAATCTGACACATAAAAAAACGACAACACACTGCCAATTGGCAGCATTCTCACCTGCCTCATGTTCAAGGCAAAGCCAGTCCAGCCACGAGGCAGGTGAGATCGCTGCTTCAGGTGGGAAAAACCCCCAGGTGGCACTTCCATGGGTGTCCTGCTGACTTTGCTGGGTGGACTGATTTGGGGAAAGACTGCACCCAATTTGGGCAAGATTTCAACCAAGATCTTGTGAGATCTTGTGCAGTGTGGCAGGTAAAGCAGAGCTCACAGGAACCACCGATTTGTTGATTATGGGCATTTAAAAAGTCCTGTGCCTTTGCAAGCAGCAACAACCAGCTGATCATTGACACTTGCAAAGCCTTTGCCTGTTGGCAGGGATGCCACCAAGCTTCCTTGCTTTAAGTACAGCATTTTATAGTTTGGAATTTTACAGCAAAATACTGCAACAAACAAAAAGTTGTTAACCCTGATAAATAACACCGAGCAAAAATAAAATAAAATACTCTAGTTATGTGCAGTTTCACAACTTTGGTGCCTGAATTACCAGCTCTGAGTCTAGCCCTACCTCACAAGGCTGTTGTGAAAATAACAAGGGGAAGGGGAAGACAATGTACACTGCTATGAGCTCCTGGGAGGAAAATCAAGATATAATCAATGCTTTTTTTCGAGGAAACACAAGGGGTATCTGCACCTTTTTTTTTGTTCTTAAAAAGTGTGGCACTTATTGTAACAACTGCATGGTGAGGACCAGCACCTATTTTTCTAGAAAAAAAAGCACTGGATACAACTATACAACAAGAAGAAGCAACACACACAAACACACACATTTTGCCAACCTTGATAAACTATAACGAAAACAACAAATCTCTGTGTTAAAGTGCAGCTCGTAGGAATTTTAACTTGCTCCAGCTGTAAGGCGTTTTAATTATTTTATGGTTGCATTTGCCAATTCATTAGGTATATGCATACATAATGGTTTCTGTGTATTATTAAATAACAAGGAGACCAGTAGTGGCTGTGGGGCTGGCAAGGAGAATTGGGGAGCGATAAATCAACTACAGCATTAGTTGATTAATTTATGGATTAAACCAATTAAGAGGGTTGCAGCCCTCTTTTTTTTTACCCTTCTCAGTGTAAGGTGGTATGTGTTGTGTCTTGCTGGCCCAGAAACAGCCGTCTAAGGAAGGCAGTTCTATTCTCTTTTGTTAGGATGATGTGTATTCCTGGGGGATAGGCATGCTTTTGGTGTTTAGAGTCTTCACTTGTAATTCGGTTGGGGGGTGGGCTGGGGAGGGGAGGAGAGAGGAAATCCCTCCCCACCTCCGAATTGCTTGCTTTGTTGGAATATCTCTGGAGCCGGTTAGCTTGTTGCTTAGCAAAAGTTCCCATTGTTACACACATGATTCCAATAATAGCTATTTATTTTCAAACTGGGGCCCTCCTCTGTGGGTAACGTTCTCGTGAGCCCTTTCAAAGAAGCACTGAAAACATTTAAACTTCTAACATTATTTAATCTTTAATAGACTCTTAATTGGATTTTAATAGCCTACTGGAAGCAAAAAAATCTCTTGTTGGTTTGCACTGGTATGTATTCATGAGTTGTGACAAGCGAGAGACTATTAAAGGGACGGAAAAACCTGAGTCTCTCATGGCATATATGGCACAAAAACATAAGGGAAACAGGATAGAAACGAGTTAATGGAGAACATTCAACATGGTATAGCTAAATGCCTAATCAAAAGTCCTTGTGATTGTGTTGGTAATAGTCATTTCCCCTCTTAATGTTACCAATGAAACAATATAAAGTGTTGGTATATTGACGAACGTGTTGGTAGGGAGGTTTCAAAGCAGCCCCAGGGCCATGTTGAAGAGGTTTAGGCCTTGTGTTAATGTTACAGATTTTAATCACTCCTGCAGTAAAGACAACCTGTCGGACTTGCTTAAAGGTTAGTTCCCTCATCAACCAAAGTCAATAAGCCCTTCTTTTTAAATTAATTACTATTAATTAATTACTATCTCAAACAGTTTATTGGCATTGATTTGTCCCTTTTTATACACTTGTGTTAAAGTGCTTTCTGTTCTCTATTCTTGTTATTTTTATTTTTACCTCGGCTAGAGGCTGGTCACAGAATAATGTTAATTTTTAGGATGAGGCTCTTTATTGCTGCTTTCCCCTTGTATGCCACTTGCATCAATATTTTTCATGACTGGTGGACAAATGGGCAAAAAACACCCCTTTCGGAAAGCTATCTAGGCAACTCTATTGCTTCCATATCTGTGGTTCAACTTTTTAACGGATTTCAAACTCTGGAATTGGAGAGTGAGCCAGTTCTAGATGGTGTTGCAGTCGAGAGGCATCCTTCCATCCTCTTCTGCCATTTGAGGCCCAGGTGGCATCAGGGGTGTGGAATGACTTTGCCCAGCAATTGCAGCCTCACCAGCTATGGGCGTTCCTGGACCAAGACAGCTTGGTCACAGTGACCTTTGTTTTGGGAACTTCCCAGTTGGATTACTGGAACCTACTCCATATGAGCTCTCCATGAAGGTAGTCTGGAAGCCACAATTAGAGCAGAACAGGGCTGCCAGGATGTCACCAGCTGCAATTTTAAGGTGCTTAAATTTAAGGGGTTAATCTATCAAGCTCTAAATGACTTGAGACCCAACTATCCGAAGAAATGCCTCTCCCTGTTTCAGCCTGTCCATACTCTTAGATGTGGAAAGGAGGTCCTCCTCATTCTTCCACCACGGGGCCTTTTTTGTGTTGGGCCTTTTTTTTTTTGGAGTCGTTCCTGGCCTATGGAATGCCCTTCCCTATGGATACCCCTGGCATCAATGCATCTGCTGTTTCAGCACCATGGGAAAACCTGCCTGTTTACTTAGGCTTTCGGGGGCTGCTGCATGTTATAAGAAAATGTGATGTTTTTATAAGCTCGTTTAGTGTGGTTTTGTTGTGTTGCAACCTATCTGGGCTCATATGACAGGCAATAGTCCAGACGTTCTCTTGTAAATAAGAATAAATGTGTAAGTTGAACCTGAGCTAAATTTTAGCACTCTTTAGTGCTAAAGATCCACTGGTTATTCTGCTGGCGCATATATATAATATGTGTGTGTGTGTGTTGTTTAAGTGATTTATTTTCCCTGCTGCCAGAACGGTGTTTGTTTTCATAGACAATTTAGATAGAAAAAAAAAGGAGCTGGGCAAATCACATAAGAACACTGCTGTTAAATAATTAATCAGAGCAGGAAAATTCCGTTATTAATATACTTTTTATGTCAAAGAAGCTAAAAAATATATGATACTGGAAGGATTGTCTTGCACTCTCTTTTTTGTGGTCTCTGGTTTTGTTCTGTTAATACTGCCATAGATCTCTTTTTGACTCGCTTTTTCACCGAAGTTATTGCTGGTGTAACATATCTGGGCTGTTTTGCTTCTCAGTCCTATGTGGTTATATTAGGGACGACCCTTCTCAAACCCACCTGAAACAAAAAGGAAGTAATTCTGCTTGGGGTGCTGAAGATGTTCCAAATGAGTACTATTTGGAGAAGATGTCAGCAACTCCACTTCACCTACCAGGGCACAGCCATCTCTCTCTCTCTAGGGTGGGGCTGAGGCTGAACAGCAAGGCTGTCCTAACAATTGAGAAATGGAGATGGAGGTGGTATGAATGAGTCACACAGAAGCCACAAACCCACCTGCTCCCCTGATAAAACTCGCTCTATGCAGGGCTGCCCTTGAAGCTGACCCAGAAACTCCAGCGGGTGCAGAATGCCGCGGCGAGGCTCCTTACGGGGTCCTTGCCGCGGGATCACATTCATCCAGTGCTTTACCAGCTGCACTGCCTCCCAGTGGAGTACATGGTCAGGTTTAAGGTGCTGGTTTTGACCTTTAAAGCCCTATGTGGCCTAGGACCCACGTACCTACGGGACCCCCTCTCCTGGTATGCCCCGCGGAGGACCTTAAGGTCCACAAATGACAAAATTTAGGAAGTCGCAAGGTGGTTAGATTGGTCTCAACGAGGGCCAGGGCCTTTTCAGTACTGGCCCCGACTTGGTGGAACGCTCTGTCACAAGAGACTAGGGCCCTGCGGGACTTGACATCTTTCCGCAGGGCCTGCAAGACATAGCTGTTCCGCCTAGCCTTTGGTTTGGGCTCAGTCTGACCCTTATGTTTTCCCTCCCCTATGGTTTTGATCTATGGGCTACTTTTAAAAGAAGGCTGCATTTTAAATTGCATTTTAACCTGTATTTTAAATTGTTTTCCCCTATTATGTTTTTAATAATAATAATAATAATAATAATAATAATAATAATAATAATAATAATAATAATTTATTAATAGCCCGCCCATCTGGCTGGGCTTCCCCAGCCACTCTGGGCAGCTTCCAAAAAATATTAAAATACTGTAATACATCAAACATACTGTAATACATCAAACAATGGCTTATGCCTCCAAAGGTGAAGTCAAACCGCTGTGTTTGCAGCTCTAAAGTGACATCCCTGGGGCGTAATAATAATAATAATAATAATAATAATAATAATAATAATAATAATGGAGACCTTGGGTGTGCTTGCCAGCCTACTCCTTCCACCATGTTCATGATGGCTTGGCTCTGTCAACCTTCACGTGTCAGAGACTAAATGTTTCTGGCAAGGAGCCACCTCTGCTCTTGAAGGCTTTCTTCACTGTGTGGAACCCTGTGTTATCAAGGTTCTAAACTGAATGGGAAGCCTCGATTGCTAGATCTGGCTCTCTCCTGCAGAGCTGGCAAGGGCACCTTCACCCCCCTCCCATCATGCAATGGGCAATGCCCATTGAAGTGAGGTCTGAATAGAGCTTGTGGCTCAAGGTGCCATGCTCAAGGTGCTCTGACAAAAGTAATTTATGAAGAATCCTACAACTAGGGATAGGGGAGAAATTTGATTCAGTTTGCATTCGAAGGCGAACTCGCCTAACTTGCACTGCACCAAACAAGAAACACAGGCGTCTTTCGAAATTCGTGCCGATCTGAATTTTGCAGTTGCTGTTCTGCAGCCAAGTGAGGTATACAAATTGCTTACACCAGGGTAAAGCGTGCATAAGTGAACAGCATGCAAACATGCATCCTAGGAGGGAAAAACAAAAATGCAAAAGGTAAAAATGCATACAAATATGTGTAGGTGAATTTCCCTCTTTAAAGATAATGATAATAATAATAATAATAATAATTGTAAACTGAGGTGGAAATGTGGTGAACAAAACTAAAGCTTGGAAAAATGAGAAACTGAGCCAAACTGAAATGGACAGATTTGCCCATCCCTTCACCAGACTTTCTATTTTCTGCAACTTAACAGTGTTAAGACAGGGGACACCCCTGAGAAGGAGGCTAGTTCACCAACACAGGTGCCAGATATATGGAGAAACGTGACTCAAAGAAGTAGGAGGCCCAGGGTTCGCTCTGATTGTTTAGAAATACACAATCGCTTTGAAGTCCTCTCCCCTAGCATGGAGGACGAACGAAGAACAGACTCCATTTGAGGATCTCTCCCTCATTACAGTCGATCAGGTATATGAAGATGAGCAGCAAAGTCAGTCCTCAGGGAATGTGCAGGCGACCTTGGAATGGACAGCTCACGGAAGAACCCCGACCAAACCTAAGAGGAGGTGTGTAGTGGTGATAGGGGATTCCCTACTGAGGGGAACAGAAGCAGTGATCTGTGGGCCTGACAAGATGTCTCGGGAGGTGTGCTGTCTCCCCGGGGCTAAGATCCAAGATGTAACTGAACGACTGCAAGGAATCATAAAACCCACTGACAAATACCCCTTCTTCTTGGTTCATGTGGGAACCAATGACACTGCAAGCAATAGCCTCCAGAAGATCAAAAGAGACTACGAGGCTCTGGGCAGGAAATTGAAGCAATTAAATGCACAAATTGTCATCTCATCTGTCCTCCCAGTTGAACGACATGGCCCAGGGAGAGAGGGAAAAATAGTGGAAGTAAACAGCTGGCTTCGCAAATGGTGTAAACAGGAACGGTTTGGATTCTTAGATTACGGACTGCAGTTTCTTGAAGATGGACTTCTGGCAAGCAATGGGCTGCACCTCACAACGGTTGGGAGGAATGTTTTTGCCAAAAATCTCAGAAACCTCATCAGGAGGGCTTTAAACTGACTAATGTGGGGGAGGGAGACAGTGCTCCTGAAGGTAGGAGTCTATCAATTGATGAAGATGATCATCCAAATGTCATAGACCAAACGGAGCAAACAGCACGCAGACCTAGTGGTGAGAGGAAAAAATCCTTAAATAAGAGACATGGGGGAATGATTAATGGACTTCAATGTCTGTACACTAATGCGCAAAGCATGGGAAATAAACAAGATGAGCTTGAGCTCTTGGTACAGCAAACTAAATATGACATAAATTTGCAGATGACACCAAACTGGGAGGGGTGGCTAACACCCCAGAGGACAGGATCACACTTCAAAACGACCTTGACAGATTAGAGAACTGGGCCAAAACAAACAAGATGAACTTTAACAGGGAGAAATGTAAAGTATTGCACTTGGGCAAAAAAAATGAGAGGCACAAATACAAGATGGGTGACACCTGGCTTGAGAGCAGTACATGTGAAAAGGATCTAGGAGTCTTGGTTGACCACAAACTTGACATGAGCCAACAGTGTGACGCGGCAGCTAAAAAAGCCAATGCAATTCTGGGCTGCATCAATAGGAGTATAGCATCTAGATCAAGGGAAGTAATAGTGCCACTGTATTCTGCTCTGGTCAGACCTCACCTGGAGTACTGTGTCCAGTTCTGGGCACCACGGTTCAAGAAGGACACTGACAAACTGGAACGTGTCCAGAGGAGGGCAACCAAAATGGTCAAAGGCCTGGAAACGATGCCTTATGAGGAACGGCTAAGGGAGCTGGGCATGTTTAGCCTGGAGAAGAGGAGGTTAAGGGGTGATACGATAGCCATGTTCAAATATATAAAGGATGTCATATAGAGGAGGGAGAAAGGTTGTTTTCTGCTGCTCCAGAGAAGCGGACACGGAGCAATGGATCCAAACTACAAGAAAGAAGATTCCACCTAAACATTAGGAGGAACTTCCTGACAGTAAGAGCTGTTCGACAGTGGAATTTGCTGCCAAGGAGTGTGGTGGAGTCTCCTACTTTGGAGGTCTTTAAGCAGAGGCTTGACAACCATATGTCAGGAGTGCTCTGATGGTGTTTCCTGCTTGGCAGGGGGTTGGACTCGATGGCCCTTGTGGTCTATTCCAACTCTATGATTCTATGATTCTATGAGTGTTGCCCACTGGGAGAGCCAGTGTGGTGTAGTGGTTAAGAGCGGTAGTCTCGTAATCTGGGGAACCGGGTTCGCGTCTCTGCTCCTCCACATGCAGCTGCTGGGTGACCTTGGGCTAGTCACTCTTCTTTGAAGTCTCTCAGCCCCACTCACCTCACAGAGTGTTTGTTGTGGGGGAGGAAGGGAAAGGAGAATGTTAGCCGCTTTGAGACTCCTGAAGGGGAGTGAAAGGCGGGATATCAAATCCAAACTCTTCTTCTTCTACTTTCCTCCTGCAGTCGTTCACACTGCCAAATTCAGCCCTCCGACTACTGCCACTTTTCAAGCACTGCCCTCCTTGAGAAGCCTAACGTTTTTGTCTGAAGAGCATATGCATCTCTTGAGGATTTATCCTGCTGCTTAGAAGTTCTTCAGTGATTCTCATCTCCTTCTTTTTAAGGAGTGCCAGTGCCCATAATCAACACACTAAGGGACAGTTTGTACAAGATCACACAATATTGTTTTTTGAAGAAAAGAGCAGGAAGCTTATGATGAATCCACATCCTAGTGAGATAGATTAGGGAGGGTTGTTGTCTTACTTTACTGAAATGTCAACAGCTTTCTGCTCTTAAAACTCTTGCTGATTTTATCTGTTTCATGCTTTTAGTGTTTGTTGTTACATCATTTGAGCATCAAAGTATTTTTTTTTATTGCTCATTGCCAACACTATTGAAAATGCTTCTGCACATTACCTGCTTGTGAAGGGAACAGATTAAGGGGGAAAACACAGTCTTTTAATCATCCAGAAGTGCCATGAGAAAGGTTTTTCCTAATAAATAGCCTAAACCAACCTCTTTGTAGTTTAAAATAGCCCCTTCACGAATTTATCTAAAGTCTAGCTGCAAAAGTTCTGAGCAACTACACAAGCTCCTATTCTTGGTGGATAAAGGTGGACAATTACTTCCCATCCTGTATCTGATGCCCTCTTAAATATTTGAAGTCTATTTCTGCTATTGGGTAATAGATTAATAGAATCTCATCTGCTGTATTTATATTCTTCTTTTCTATCCAAACAGGCTCAAAGCAGATTACAATTTTATCTCCTTGAATACCTCCAGGATAGAATGCCTTTTCTTTAAGGTTTAACACGCATAGAGATGTTCTCCCCGAGAGCGACAAATGTTTAACCTTAAGTACTTTGAAATCTAGTCTTGGGAATATTCAGATGAAAATCTTCATGGAGCTGAAGATCCTCTTAGAAGGGTATTGAAAGAAGCTGTGTGGACACTTGTCTCCTAGATCCTTGATGATTCCTTTTAGTATTCTGTCTATGCATTGCTGGGCGAAGAAAGCAGAATGCATTCTTGTCTTCCAAATTACTTTTTTTTTTTTTTTTTAAGGAAGAGTTCTGTTTTTGTTGCTACATTTCATTTAAATGCAGTGACCACAACTGGTGACTTTAAAAGCCTCGGTAGTTTAGCTTAGGATAATAGCAAACAAACAGAAGAATCCAAGATGGAAGGTTTGTACTGAGAGAAAAGAGAGAAAACATTTTCCCTCATGAGCTTCACTAAGCACAAAGTGAATCACGGGGCTCGGTTACACAGACTACATGCAAAATGCTCAGCTGTATTAGGCGACCATTGTGAATAATCTATAAGTGGATATAAACATATGCATTTAATTAGGAGCATACAGATGAATGCTAGAAGGCTGGCATGAAATGAAGCTAACTGGAATGTCTGTGCTGATCAGTGCTTCTTTGGGCCAAAGCATATGTATTTT
This sequence comes from Podarcis bocagei, assembly GCF_964188305.1. Taxonomy (NCBI): domain Eukaryota; kingdom Metazoa; phylum Chordata; class Lepidosauria; order Squamata; family Lacertidae; genus Podarcis; species Podarcis bocagei. The sequence continues at coordinate 22,233,853 of NC_138128.1, forward strand.
GTTGCTCTACGATGCTCATTCAACGCCGGTGGTTTATTTCAGAGCTAATAGTTGATACTTTGGAGGTTTCCCAGGTCTGTGGGTCAGTCTTTTGAGTCAACTCTCTAACAGCTGCAGATAGACACCACTGCAAAGTCAGCACTCCCGGCCTGTGATCCAACAGGGCTGCTCCAGAGGTAGAGTGTTGTATTGGTTGGCAACCTAAAACCTTCCAAGTCTACAGACTACAGAAAAGCAAGAGAGAGCAAGGAAGAGCGTTTGTTAATCTCTGTGCCCCCTAGGAAGCAATATTCCATGGAGGGCACCTGGCAAAAACTAAACTAAACTAAACTAAACTAAACTAAACTAAACTAAACTAAACTAAACTTTTCAGATTGCCAGATAAAAGGGGCAAGGCACAGAATTCCAGTAGGAATGGAGGGTGGCAGAATTTGTGTGAAAAATTTCCCCACAAATTTGCCCCTATCCTCTGTTTTGACATTACCTTGTTCTGATCACATTGCCAAGTTTCTTACTGTATTGACATGGATGCTTGCAAGGATCAGGTGTGTCTGAGAAGTCGAAGAGGCTCCCCACTAGGAGTGCAATGGTTGTAGATGCATGCCAGAGTCTCTTCTCTGGACTGAGGCCTCTAAGCAGGAAATCAGGCCATACTATTGCAATGTTTACGAGCCCAAGTGAATAAAATAAATAAATAAATCACAATGCTACTTGAGGACATCCTCGTGTTTCTTATTTGTTTTTGTTTTTTTAAAATAATATTTATTAATAGTTTCAGAATAATAGAAAAAAGAGAAAAAAATTAAAAAAAACACTACAATACATTAAGAAGAAGAAAAAACAACACAAAACATAAAAACCAATACAGCAATGCAACAAAAAAAGAAAAAAGAAAAAAATCCCAAATCCCAAATTACACATCTTTAACTTCCATTTGCTTGTTTCATTGACCTCCTCACACCTCCCTTTTTGTATTCTAGTTTAATTAGTTATTTCAGCAAATTCTTTCCATCTTTCTCAATTTTTGTTAAATAATTTATCTTAACATTTTAACCTAATAGTTAACTCAACAAATCCTTCCCATCTTTCCCCATATTCTGTTATTTAAATTACCTTGATTTATTTAACCTTATCTTACCCTAAAATACCTTAAAGCTTAAATCTTAATGCTCAAATATACATAGCTCCTGATATCATCTCGTGTTTCCTATTTGGATTTACAGCAGGGGTGATTGACACTCACAGAGGCGCCATCTTCTGAAGCACATTGAGGGGGCCCTGACACGATGTCCTGATGTCGCTCTGCACCTGACCCCAACCATGGGGGTCCACGGTGGCTCGGCCCCCTGGAGCCAGCGCCTGTAGCATGTCATGATCAGGAGTGCATTTTAAGGCTCCCACTTGTTCCTTTGTGGCTGTGTCTTCACCTGCTCCCGCCTGACGTTACATATGATATCAGGTGTAGGGCAGGTGGGCACATTTTTTGGAGAAAACAGTCCAAAACAGTTGTGTGTGAGACAAATTAGGAGTCCTGCCCGGCCAAATTAGGTCCATGGTCTTGGAGTTCTCTACTGTTGATTTACAGAAAGATCAGTTCAGTTCAAAATCAATACAATTATCTATTCTTTCCCCTAGCTTAAAAGATTTTGATCAGATTCTTCTTCAAGTACAGCTAAGGTACATTATACTAGTTTTTTTTGGGGGGGGGGAATACACACACAAAGAAACAAAACTCCTCCCCCTGCCCATCCATTTGCATTCAAAGGTTTCCCTTTTGGAAACCTGTCATTATGTGAGAGGGGATTTCTGCTTTGATCTTTTTCTTTGGGGGCTCGGACGGCAAAACGATGAACATCCGGTGGGTTGCATTTTACGAACTGTGTGATCCTGCAGTGCGCTACATATATAGATATATATCAGTTTGTCCCTTGATGAATTTATTAAAATACAATGGTGCAGAAGGAAATGGAATTCCAATGCACTGCTGTTGTCCTAAGAAATCATTATCATGAGACAGAATTAGAAGCCTGGATGGGAGTTAATGGGTCTCCCAGGCTGTCCAGCCATCATTATGTTACTGTGCAAGAGGCATCAACCGCTTTAAGTCCCATTAGTGTGTTGATGAGCCGTCTGGAACAGGATGCTTGTATCTGAACAAGCAGTTTACTCTAACTGCATTGCATTAACCCCTTGCTGCTGGGTGCCCCTGAGTGCTTTATACATCAGGTTTAGTGTGATAGCGTGAAAGCTTCCTGCAGCTCTTCCAGTGATGTCGATTCATTTCTTTGTGGTTGTTTCTATAAAGGTGGCTGCAGTAATGGAGTATTTTGCCACTGAAAGAGAAATCCTGATGGCGTATGAATTAATTCCTGCATTCACCTAGCTTTCCGTCGGGAGAACAGAACGACTGGAAGAAGATAGCTCTTTCGAAATCTTCATATGCTTTCTGATGAGATCATACAGTACAAACGCCTTGTCATTTCCTTTAAAGCTCTCTGTGGCCCCTCTGCCTTTTATTCCTCTGCCCCCCACATCCTGATATATCCCTTCCCATGACCTTGCATTCCCTAGCTCTTCCACAACGCAATGACTTATTATTCTGTCCATCATGAGTACACCTCCCTTTCTGTACATGGAATTCCCTTCCAGAAAAGGTATGTTGGTGTGGTGTTTGCCCACTCATTATGGAGACGTCATACTGGGGGGGGGGAAGAGAGAAAGGGTTAATAGGCTGACCAATAAGAAAGCCCAGGGGCGGAGCCTGACTGTGGGTTTTGGCAGTTAGTTAGTTCGGTTGGTTTCTTGTGGGTGGGAGGCATAGAAGTCTGAGTTAGAGGCAGATGGGAGACAGAGAGAGTGAATTGATTACAGTGTTTCAAAGTATTTAAAACTTGTTTGCGTTTTTATCATATGTGGTGGGAATGTAGAGAAATTAAATATTTTTGGGAAATGATATATAATGAATTGAAGAAAATGTTTAAAATGACATTTGTAAAAAAACCAGAAGCATTTTTGTTAGGGATTGTAGGACAAGACCTGCCAAGGAAAATAAAGAATTTATTTATGCATGCTACAACAGTGGCAAGAGTCTTGATAGCACAAGGACTGAAGAATGAGGAAACCCCGACAAAAGAACAGCGGCAAGAGAAATTCTGTCATACCTCGGGTTACAGATGCTTCAGGTTGCATTTTTTTGGGTTACGGACCCGCTGAAACCAGGAAGTACCGGAACGGGTTACTTCCGGGTTTCAGGGGTCGCATGTGTGCAGACGCGCCAAATCGCAACCCACGTGTGTGCAGACGTGCCACTGTGGGTTGCGAACGTGCATTCCACATGGATCACGTTCGCAACCCGAGTGTCCACTGTATATATATCACCCACCTTCCAGTAGTCGCAAGGTGAGTGCTATTAATGACATAGCCAAAACAACACAAATACACAGTGTAGGTTTTAGCGGGTCTGCGGGAATGCTGAAGTTTTCAGAAAGAGAGGCAAATGAATTTGAGGGCTGGCAGGTGCGTGGAAAACTGGGGAGGAGGAATGCAATGGAGAGGTTGAAACCCTGAACATAAGCTCTCTCCCTACTATGCATTCTGCCACAGGGCTCTCTGTGTATGTCTGTATGCATGTATACATTTTAGCAAAAACTCTCTTAAAGCAGGTTCTTAAATTCAAGGAGGCACTCAAGCCCCTTCTTGAGCATGGCCAAGATGTGCTTATGTTGCTCCCAGAGACATGTGGCTTGCAAAGCGAAGTACTGCAGGGAAATGCTTCAGATGTTTAATGGAACCTGACAGCGCACTCAGCAAAAATAAAACAAAACAAAATACTATTTTTCCATTGCATGACAGCTGATATCTATCAGTCAGCAAATTTTAAATAACACAGATGTCAAGAACCTCAAAATAACACTTTGGGTAGCACAAGAATGAGATGGACTAAAGCCCACCACACTTCTAACGGTGGTTTTTCATCTCTAAAAATAGCCATGAAATGGCATTTTCAGAGACTGACTCCTGGCTGCCCTGAGACATCTGGAGCCATTTATACCTGGTCAAGTCTCTTATAAAATTTGGGCTTGTACACAGGCGACATTTGTTACCTTGCTGCCTTAAAACTTCCCCGAGTGAAAAGAATGACTGAACATTGCTTGAGAACTTACTTTTCTGAATGAGTCGCCAAGCCCCTCAAATATTCTTTACGCTTTATTCAGTGAAACTTGAAGTAAAGCGCATGGGTGTGTGTGTGTGTGAACCCATCCTAAAACAAGCAAATAAACAAAAAGACCGACGCATTGTTTAGCCAAGTAAATATCATTGGTAAAACTGAACAAAGCACTTACAGCAGAGTGGTTTGGATGGAGTCCAAACTGTTCAGTTGTTAATGCATTATTTATTTTAACAAAACAAAATTGTCTGGATGGGCTTGTGATTTGCTGACATGTTTACCGAGACTGGGATTTTAGTCATTAGCTGACAGTTATCTATCACCTGGAAGTGCTCCGTTCAAATACAGTAGTGCTCTTGTGTTGAGTGTGCGTCGTGAATCCATTTGAGCAGCACGATGCAAAAGGACGGGGTTCACGCCCCTTTAATTAATAGCTGGAAACGAGGTTGGGGTTTTGGCAGGTGCAGCCAGACCTGCTGGCATAAAGAAAAAGCCACACCTGCTGAAAAATTCCCTCACTGCACCAGGAGTTATCATTCTCATATGTGAGAACAGCAGCACACACAGCTATCCGGCCCCAAACACAACCATGTATTAGTACGATTACCTGGGGAATTGGTAAATGGTATCTGTCACGGGCTGCCTCTGGTCTCAGCTCACAAAAGACCAACGCCAAGCTCTTATTATATACAAGGATGTTTATTGCAGTTCATTATTGGTTCCACAACCGAGGCGTGCAGCCCCGAGTGTCTAACGTCAGACATTTGAAGTCCCCTCTGACTCGGTCCCGCCCCTGCACCAACTTATGAGGCTTGTGCTAGACCACCGCTTCCTGTCTTTCCTTTTCCGCAGGGTCTTTCTGCCCCCCTGGGTTCCTTCCCTCCTGCTCTCTCCTGAAGCGGATTCCTGAGATGCCTGTTCCCCCCTCCTTCGTGCTTTGGGGCTGGGCTCCTCCTCCGGGCTTTCTCCATTTCCGCGCGCCTCCACATTTGAACTTGGCGCTCGCTCGCTACCCCTGACCTTCCTTTTGACACTGACACTACTCCCTGTACTACTCTCCCCCTCTTCCGGCAGGACGTTCTCCCCAGATCTCCTTCCCCTGTCTCTTTCCTGCTCCGCTCCGTGTGTAACACTGGGAACCCCCCTCTCTTCCCTTCGTTCCTGCTGGGAAGCCGGCCCCGATCTCCCACTCCCGCTCGGGGTTTCCCTGCTGCTTCCCTGCTCCTGGCAGGTCCCCCCTGTGACCCCCCTTGTCCTGACTAGGGGCGCCCCCTCCTGAGAATCCTCCGATTCACTTGAGAGACTCATGGAAGATCTCAAGTCATTGTCTTCCTCTTCCTCACTGTCCTGGGATTCTTCCTCGTCGCTCTCCGTCTCCTCCCTCACCTGTGCCTCTGTCTCTGAACCCCTGACATCCATCCCCCCTCGAAGCCCCCCCCTTCCCCCCTCCCGCTGCTCGGGCGCAGGTTCCGGGGGCTCCGTCGTTGCGGAGGTCGCTGCCGGACACAGGTCGTCGACGTCGATCTCCTCTGCTTCCAGTTCATTGTTTGTGTACTCGAACCCATTGTCCTCTCCCAACATGTTCACGTCCTCCCCTCCCCCTGTTGCCTGGGTGGGGTCTGCTTGCCAAGGACCCACCCGCCACCTCATGCGCCAGTCCTCTTCTGGTTGGTCGTCCCACCAGTAAGAAGGGTCGGTGTCCACCCCCGAACACGATCCCCTTGGAGGGCTCGACTCTGGCGTCGTCTCCTCTGCGGAGGAGAACCCTCGGAAGGTGCTGGCGGAAAGTGTGGGCGTAAAAAGCCAATCGTCGAAAAACTGTGCTGGCATGGGCCTGTGTGGGAAAAGGGCATGGAACTCGTCCTTGAGGAGGGGTTCGTCCAAAGCGTAGTCCGGCACCCAACTGTTGGTGCTGGCCGGGGCGCCCTCCCTGTCGAGAAAATATTCTACTCCCTCTTCCCCCCATCTTGAGTCCAGAATCTCTGTGACCTCGTTGACTGGTTCGTCCTTAGGTGACCTCCCCCTCTTGGGCGACTCCCTGCTTGGTTCTGGTGCCATCCCTGACTCCTGAAATCTGTGTGGGGCCTTGTAGGGGGTGAGCATCGACCTATGAAAGACCGGGTGCATTCTGGAACCCTCGGGGAGGGCCAATCGAAACGCTACGGGATTGATCCTGGCCTCAACTTGGTACGGCCCTAGTTGCCTGTGTCCTAGCTTCTTTTTAGCTAATGACTTGGCCGGCACCGCTTGGGCCGCTAACCATACCCAGTCTCCCACCTGGATGTCTTCCCCCTCCCTCCTGTGTTTGTCCGCCTGCACCTTATAGGCTTGTTTAGCTAGCTCTAAATGTCTCCGTAGCTCGTCGTGCACCTCTTGCAATTCTGCTGCGAAATGGTCGGCTTCCTGTGGCTCCCCCTCCCCCGTCGTTACGAGCCCCGGGAAGGTTCTGGGATGCCTTCCATTGTTAGCGAAGAACGGCGTCACCCCCGTAGACGCGTGCTTCGTGTTGTTGTAGGCAAACTCAGCCATCGGCAGGTAATCCACCCAAGCCGCGGGTCGCTGATTGGCGTAACATCTCAGGTACTGCTGCATGATCGCGTTGACCCTCTCTGCTTGGCCGTTGGTCTGCGGATGTCTCGCCGACGACAGGTTGATTTTGACGTGCAGGATCCCTAGGAGCTTCCGCCAGAAACTGGACACAAACTGGCGCCCCCTGTCGGACAGAATGGACCGTGGCAACCCATGCACCTTGAACACGTGGTCGATGAACAGTTTGGCTGTCTGCTCCGCTGTCGCCACCTTCGCGCAAGGAATGAAATGCGCCATCTTGGTGAACAGGTCTACAACCACAAGCACCGCCGTCTTGCCTCGCGAACTGGGCAGATCAGTGACAAAGTCCAGCGCCACCCTCTCCCACGGTTGCAGTGGCGTTTCCAGCGGTTCCAGCAGTCCCGCTGGCTTCTGGTGCACTGGCTTGGACCTTTGGCACGTGTCACACCTGGCGACGTACTCCGCGACTTCCCCTTGCATCTGGGGCCACCAAAAGTCTCTGGCCACTAATTCTGTCGTCTTTTCCTTGCCGAAGTGGCCAGCGCTGGGTGCGTCGTGCAACTGCTGCAGAACTTTCGCGCGGAGATCGTCTCCCGGAATGTAGAGAGCACCTTTACGGGTCAGCAGGCCGTCGCGTATCTGGAACTCGTCGTCCTTCGCTGTGCCCCTCCGCACCTCTTCCATCTTGGACTGTGCGAACGGATCCGCCTGCAACGCGTGACGCACCGCCTCCAGGTCCACGGCGGCTGAAGCGCACGCCCACGCCTGCGGTGCAAAAATGTGCTTGGCTGCCACCGGTGCCGCTGCCTCGAGATACTGCGGTTTCCTGGAGAGCGCATCTGCTATGACATTGTTGTCGCCTGGGATGTACTCTATCCTGAAATCGAAATCCGCAAAGAACTCCGCCCAGCGTATGTGCCTCTGGCTCTGTAGCTTCGCCGTGCGCCAGTACTCTAGGTTCTTGTGGTCCGTGCGGACCTGCACGGTGTGCTTGGCTCCGATGAGAAAGTGCCTCCACGCCTTGAAAGCTGCGTGTATGGCCAGCAACTCCCTGTCCCAAATGGTGTAGTTCTGCTCCGACTTGCTGAGCTTTCTGGAGTAGAAAGCACAGGGCCTCCAGTTTCCCTGCGGGTCTTCCTGTAAGAGGACGGCCCCCACCGCTCTGTCAGATGCGTCAGTCTCCACCCTCATGGGCCTGCCAGGATTCACGTGTAGCAGCTGTTCTTCGGACGCGAAGAGACTCTTAAGTCTCCTGAAGGACCGCTCCGCTTGGTCCGTCCAGGTGAACTTCTTCTTCTTGGAGCTGAGAGTGTCCGTGATAGCTGCCGTCTCCTTGGCGAAACCCCTGATGAACTTGCGGTAAAAGTTGGCGAAGCCGACGAACCTCTGGACCTCTTTCCGATTTCGCGGGCTCTTCCAGTCCAACACCGCGCGGACCTTGGCACTGTCCATGGCTAGTCCCCTGTCGGACAGCCTATAGCCCAGAAAATCCACCTCCGTCACGTCGAATTGGCACTTCTCCAACTTGGCGTAGAGCCTGTGCTCCCGTAGCCTCTGCAGGACCTCCTTCACGTCGCTCTCGTGAGCCTCCGGCGATTCTGAGAAGATCAGAATGTCGTCGAGGAAACATACGCACTTCTTGTAGAGGAGTCCCGCTAGCACATGATGCATAAAAGCTTGGAAAAAGTGGGAGCCATTTTGGAGACCAAACGGCATAACTCTGTATTCGTAGGTGCCCAACGGCGTGAACATGGCCGTCTTCCACTCATCACCCTCTCGCACGCGTATGAGATTGGAAGCTCCGCGGAGATCCAACTTGGTGAAGATCTTCCCTTTCCGCACCGTCGCGAGCAGGTCGTCGATCTTGGGCATGGGAAAGGCCGCGGGCTTTGTCTTTGAGTTTATGAATCTGAAGTCTACGATCAGTCTCTTTTGGGGCGTGTTTTTCTTCTTCACAAAAAACACAGGACTGCCCCCTACAGCCTTTGATTCTCGGATGAATCCCCGCTGTAGATTGTGATCTATGAATTCCCGGAGCTCCTGCAGCTCCTCCTCGGACATGGAATACAGCCTCACAGGCGGCAGCGTTGTCCCTGGCAAGAGGTCAATAGCGCAATCGTAGGGCCGGTGAGGTGGCAACTGGTCAGCCTCCTTCTCGCAGAAAACCTCCAAAAACCCCTTGTACTTGAGGGGTACTGCTTGCGCCATGCTGAGACGTAGCTGCTGCCCCTCCTCTTGGCCCTCCTCCTCCTGACCGGTCTGGATGCAATGCTGCGTGCAATAGGACGAGCCGAAGGTGAGCTGTCGCTGGTACCACGCCATGGTCGGGCTGTGCCTATCCAGCCAACTCATGCCTAACACTATAGGCGTGTCTGAAAGGCGGGTGACGTTGAAACTGATGACTTCTCGGTGATTGCCAATCTGCATCACCATGGGCGGCGTCTGTTGTACCACTTGCCCCCCCCAGCAGCTTCCTGCCATCCACTGTGACGACGTTCAATGGCAGCGTGGCTGGTAGGAGCTCTATGCGATGCTGCTTGACGAACTGCACCCCCACGAAGTCTGCGTTGCTCCCACTGTCAATTGTGATGGGGACCTCCAGGGTGCGTCCATTAGGTAGCTGGAGGGTTGCAGTGAGCTGCACTACAGGTTTGGGTGGCAGGGGGTCTGTAGGCTGCAAAGGCGCTGGGGACTGCTCTATTGACTTGCCTGGCTGTGCCCCAACATTGCTGATTCCAGCCAGGCATTGTCGTTTCCCTGATACAGCTCTTCATGTTGTGCTGCTGCATTTACTGTCGCCAAGGCTGCAGTGTGCTGCCGGAGCCTCTGGGGACACTCTTTGGCCATGTGCGTTGCACTGTCACAGACGTAACACTTCCTGTTCCCTCTAGGAGGCTTCTTCTTGACTGTTCCGGACGCTGGGGCTCCGGCCACTGACTGAGCCTTTGCACTCCCCAGTTCCATAGGCTCCTCCCCTGGCTGCAGCTGAGGGGAGAGACGCGGACGTCCTGGATCTCTGGGAAACAAAGGAGGCACTCTAGACGGTGCGTGAAGCTGGCTACCCCCCTCATTGCGCCAAGGGCGTTCTTCCTGGCGCACTCCAATGGCAAGCGCACGCTGCACCACGTCTGCCAGGGTTTTAGGTCTGTCCCCCCTAGCCAATTCGTCCTTCACCGGGCCAGAGAGCCCCTCCCAAAATAAGTCTCTGACAGCCAGAGAATCTTTCTCCCATCGCAGCACATTCAGCAAGGCGAAAAAGCGAGCATGGTATTGACGCACGGAAGCCTTGCCTTGCCTTAAACCATGGAGCTGCTGGCGTGCCACATCCACATCTACACTAGACTGGAAACAAGCGTCCATGCATTTGATAAATTCATCAGAGTCCCTTCGAGCAGGGCAATCCTCGCGCCACAGATTGCGCAGCCAAGCCCTCGCTTCCCCATGCAAGTGGGACACAATGAAACCCACTTTTTCCTCTTCATCTTTAAAGTCGTCGCGAAGCAAATGCAACGCATATTCTACGTCTGCCTTAAAACTGGGGTATTGCTGCAGGTTCCCATCGAAGTGGGCTACTAAGTTGCCCCCTCTTCTGCCCAGTGCTACTCCAGCAGCTTTGGTCCCCGGGAACCCCACTTGGCATGCATGATCCCACCTGGCTTGCAGATCTTGGCACCGCTTTTCCGCCTCTTCCCCCCTCTTCTGGGAGATCGTTACCGCAGTGGTAAGTTGGGAGACTGCGTCGCGTAGCTCAGCTATCTGCTGGTCCATACTCATGGCTGCCAAACTTCGTGAGCTTTGCAAAAAAAATATTTTTGCGTAGTTTTGGAGGGGACTTACTGTCACGGGCTGCCTCTGGTCTCAGCTCACAAAAGACCAACGCCAAGCTCTTATTATATACAAGGATGTTTATTGCAGTTCATTATTGGTTCCACAACCGAGGCGTGCAGCCCCGAGTGTCTAACGTCAGACATTTGAAGTCCCCTCTGACTCGGTCCCGCCCCTGCACCAACTTATGAGGCTTGTGCTAGACCACCGCTTCCTGTCTTTCCTTTTCCGCAGGGTCTTTCTGCCCCCCTGGGTTCCTTCCCTCCTGCTCTCTCCTGAAGCGGATTCCTGAGATGCCTGTTCCCCCCTCCTTCGTGCTTTGGGGCTGGGCTCCTCCTCCGGGCTTTCTCCATTTCCGCGCGCCTCCACATTTGAACTTGGCGTGCGCTCGCTACCCCTGACCTTCCTTTTGACACTGACACTACTCCCTGTACTACTCTCCCCCTCTTTCGGCAGGACGTTCTCCCCAGATCTCCTTCCCCTGTCTCTTTCCTGCTCCGCTCCATGTGTAACACTGGGAACCCCCCTCTCTTCCCTTCATTCCTGCTGGGAAGCCGGCCCCGATCTCCCACTCCCGCTCGGGGTTTCCCTGCTGCTTCCCTGCTCCTGGCAGGTCCCCCCTGTGACCCCCCTTGTCCTGACTAGGGGCGCCCCCTCCTGAGAATCCTTCGATTCACTTGAGAGACTCATGGAAGATCTCAAGTCATTGTCTTCCTCTTCCTCACTGTCCTGGGATTCTTCCTCGTCGCTCTCCGTCTCCTCCCTCACCTGTGCCTCTGTCTCTGAACCCCTGACAGTATCTAACGCCAGTCAAATTACCAAAAATGTACAAAAATAAAGAAAGTAAGCATTGGAAATATAAAACAGCAGAAGGGACATTTTTTCATATGTAGTGGGGTTGTAAAATTGTAAAGAATTATTGGGAAATACCGTATTTTTCCATGTATAAGACTAGGGCTTTCCCCCTAAAAAATAATGTCCAAAATTTGGGGGCGTCTTATACACTGATAGATCTTCCCCCATTTTCTTAAATCGGAGCCCCCCCAAATAGGGGGTGTCTTATGGACGGGAAAATACGGTAATTATAATGAAAATATGGTAAATTATAACGAAAAGGATGTTTAAAATAACTTTTGTTAAAAAACCAGAAGCTTTCCTACTAGGTATTATAGGAGTAGATATATCAGGATTACAAAAGAACTTATTTATGTACACAACTATGGCCGCACGAATACTGCTACCACAACATTGGGAAGAAGAAGGTGTCTCAGCTACAGAAGATTGGAAAGTCAAATTAATGGAATATGCTGAAATGGCAAAATTGGCAATTAAACTAAGAGAAAGAGACGACAATGAATTTAAGGAAGATTGGAAGGACTTTATTGCAAATATACAGAAGCAATGTACACAGGTTAATACATTAGCAGAATTCTAGAACTACTTGTAGAGTAATTACATTATGAATGGACAATAAGTGATTCTAATGGTTTTTTAAAAATTTACAACGGACATTCGGTATGCTGACAAATAATGGAACCAGGGAAGGGACTAGGGGGAAGTCAATTTTTCTTTCTTTGGTTATGAATTTGTATTGTTTTATTTTTGTTATTTTTGGGAAATTAATAAAATATTATTATTTATAAAAAGAAAAGGAAATCAGCAGCTCACATGGTGAAGGGTTGCAACTCACTGGTAGAGCATCTGTTTTGCATGCAAAAAGCCCTAAGGTCAATTGCTGGCTTCTTCATGTAGAGCTGAGGTAGAGGAAGAACCCAGGAGAGCCACTTAGTACAAGGCAATTTCTTATGTCCCTAACTGAGATGGTAGGGGACTCTGCAGTCCTCAGGGTAGTAACCTTTGATTGTAGGTTCAACATAACTCATTCTACATATAGACTCAATTGGGTCCAGTGGCTTACACTGACTTCTGCCCAAAAAGTTGAAGCGCCTTCTTTCAGTTCACTCATAGGCTGGGGTAGAAGATAGGGCCTTCTCAGTGGCTGCACCAAAATTACAGAAGACCTTTTCCCTATAATGACCTGGTCACTCTGTTTCTGGCTGCCTTCCCCCTGGAAGGTGGACCTTGAGAGCTTTGTGGTGAAGCATCACCAACATTTCCAAAGCATCAGGAATATGCCCCTGCACTTTCTTATGTAACCAAGACATTTTCTAAGCCCAAATCTGCGGATAAATATTCTATGCACCGTCATATTAAAAATGTAAAACAAACATGAACGCAGAAGCATTTTTATTGCTCGCAGAAAGCTTTGTCTTCATCCCACTTAAACCTGGGGAAAATATCAGATTAGTTCTAGGAGTTGAGCTGGAGAAATTAATTTTGGTGACAAAAATAAACTGGATCTAATTAGTAATCCTTGAGCAATGGCTCATTAGTCTGGTAGATGAGTAAATGAAATTTCAGCAATAGTGAATGAGAGGATCTGTCTTTGGTTAGGGTTAGGATTTATGAGATGCCCATAACTCTTTAGTTAAAGTTTCTCAGTATAAATCACTACTTTTTTTTTTTTAACGGATAAAGATGTAGCCTCTTCATGTATTTCTTTTCATGCACTGCTATCACTCTACGAAATGGATTAATTCATTTTTGTAAAGTTAAAAAACAAGTTACTTCTCAGTTTTTGACTGCCATGCCTCAAGTAGCTAGCTTCTCACACTGGTGTGTGTTGAGGTTCAGCTTTTCTCATTACAAGGCTCACATGAACCCCCCTCCATGGATGGTTAAACTCCATGGAAAGTTACCTTGATGCTATAAAGCTTGCGATTACAAATTTTATGGAAATAAAGCCACTACCCATTGACTGCTACCAGAAATCAATACTTTTGCTATTTGCTGATACCAGCACATATCAAAGCAAGCCACTGTAAATTTAGCTGATTCTGTTTGGCCTAAGCCTGGCAGAGGGATCACAAGTCCTTAGAACAATGTTATATGCTGAGTTGCCAAGTCCCATGACCGAGCTGAATGTGTTTAGGATCCAGCCCAAGTCCACTCTGGTTCGGCCCCTGCCAGACCCCAGGAATTCCCCTTCCCCCTCAGGACAGGCAGCTTAGGCTCAGCTGGGATGAGCAAATTATGCCAATCTATCACGAAATTAAAAGATGCCTGCTTCTTGGGGGAAAAGCAATGACAAACCTAGACAGCATCTTAAAAAGCAGAGACATCACCTTGCCAACAAAGGTCCGTATAGCTGAAGCTATGATTTTCCCAGTAGTGATGTATGGAAGTGAGAGCTGGACCATAAAGAAGGCTGACCGCCGAAGAATTGATGCTTTTGAATTATGGTGCTGGAGGAAACTCTTGAGAGTCCCATGGACTGCAAGAAGATCAAACCTCTCCCTTCTGAAGGAAATCAGCCCTGAGTGCTCACTGGAAGGACAGATCGTGAAGCTGAGGCTCCAATACTTTGGCCACCTCATGAGAAGAGAAGACTCCCTGGAAAAGACCCTGATGTTGGGAAAGATGGAGGGCACAAGGAGAAGGGGACGACAGAGGACGAGATGGCTGGACAGTGTTCTTGAAGCTACCAGCATGAGTTTGACCAAACTGCGGGAGGCAGTGGAAGACAGGAGTGCCTGGCGTGCTCTGGTCCATGGGGTCACGAAGAGTCAGACACGACTAAACGACTAAACAACAACAACATCTTTGGCTGAGCTGGGGTTGAGGTCTTAACCTGGCTGTGAGGGACTGTGCTGAGGAGGGCTGTATTGAGGAGGAATGGTGGGAGCCATCCCTCCCCCTGATCCTGAATCTTCCCAGGAGCAGGAGGACAGCGTAGATTTGGAACAGTGGTTTGCAGAGGGGCATAGTTCAGAAGGCAGAAGCTGGGAAATACTGGATGGGAGAACAGCTAGAAGAAGAAGAAACACTGGGAGAGAGAGGGTTAACAGATTCACAGTCGTTGGGCAGCATTCCTCCACCACCCTCCCCAAGGTTGAGAAGAGCTCAGAAGGTCTCAGAACAGAAAGCACAGAGGGTACAAGATCAGATTACAAGACGTAGGAGCGACGTAGATTAATAGGCACGGAGGGTGGGGGGAGTGAGCCTTAATTGGGAGCACCGCCATTTCTAGGGAGACGTGTTCTTTTGTCTCTCGCTGTGATTATTAAAGAATCTAACTGGTAAGACGTTCCCTTCGTTTGATCTTCTTATTTGCTGCCACAGCGGAGGAAGTCGATTCCTCAAAGCCTGACACTGGCTGAGCCTGCATCCTAAAGTGCTCATCCTTGTGGATCTTGAACCCATAGTCTCCAATTAATATTATTCTTGCTACCAAAAAAATATGAATTATTTGTGTACTGATATCCCATATTAACTTTGTATTTTTTGTAAGATCTCCAGCAAGTAAGAGCTCTCAGCTGCTTTACCCGGCTTTGCGACAACAATATAGCCACAATGTTCAGCTGCAGGAAGGAGAGGGGCATTGAGGGGAGAGGGGTGGTGCATTTCAAATGCCTGGACAGCATCTCTGGCATAAGATATAAGTTAACACGAGATGTGTGCTAACACCACCTTTCAACCATAAAGGGGATGGTTGCCATTGTGGCCTATGGATAATGAGATTTTTCTGTTCCTAGCACCTCCTAAATCTCATGCCAGGAGCATGAATACCCGGTCAAAAAATAATAGGAGAGTAAAAATTAGTTTTCCCACCCTGGTTTAGCCTCTTTCGTGCCAGCCTGGTTTTGGGGGAATTGCTGCTGCTGCTATTAAAAGGCACAGAAAACATTAATCCATAAATTCCAAGATGCCACAGAGTCGCCATTGGTTAATATAATTAACCATGGATTACTGAGATGATTTACATCTGAATGACAGAAGAGAGGGCTTTACTCTAAGCAAATGACATGTCAGGACCATCACAGGTTTGAGTCTGACTGGAATTTTTATCTAGCCCTCATTAAATGACTACACTCTGTGACTTTATAAGTGCCGGGAGTCAAGGCGGATCATTGATGACTGACAATTCCGGATTGCAGAAGATGATAGGTTACCAACAGATGACTCAAGTTGAATAAGACTGACAAATTAGTCCTCTTGCTGCTGGCACAAGTTTTATAATATGGTTATTTTACAACATGCAGAGCGTAACTTCTGTTCTCGGTGTAACTTAGCTGTGGAGCTCAGCTTACTCAACGTTCTTTTGGATTTTGCATCTGAGTAAATAACTGATTCTCCAGCTGTGATGGTGGAACTTCTGGCCTATAGGCCTAATTTCATAGAATCATAAAATTGTAGAGTTGGAAGGGAACACAAAGGGTCATCTAGTCGGTGCTGCTAACACAGCGGTTTGACTTGATCCCTAGAGGTACACTCCATTCTCTCTCTCTAAATCACCTCAGGCTCGGGAAGGCTCAAGCTGTGGCTGTTGCTAAGTAAGAATCGGGAGTGCAGTCTAAGATCAGAACATTTCAGTAGCCTTCAGTAGAACATTCCTGCAGAATTGGACAAAATGACAGGAAGGATTCGAAACCTGCAGGACCAGAGATTTACAGAAGATTGGAAGAAGTATATGAATTATTTGAAGAGCAACTGCAATCAATAAATTACGCTAGTGGGACTACAAGAAGTTTTGTAAGGAGAAATATACAAAGTGTTACAAAGTAGAAAAAGATAGAGATATTGGTTATGAGTTTGAAATGTAATAGGGAAGATAAGAAATGCATGCTGAGAGATTAGATTGGAAAATTTTCAGACAGGATTGATGGAAGTCAAAAATTTGAGTAAGATGTAAAAGTATGTTTAATTACTGTTGAAAATGATATGTTAAAAAAACTAATAAAAATTTTATATATATATATATATATATATATATATATATATATATATATATATATATATAAAAAACATTTTAGTAGCCTTATTTGGACTCTCTTTGCCCCCACACTGAACATATTCCTTTTTCATGTCTGCACATAAAGCACAAACACCTGTCAGAAGGAGGTTTTAATGCACATTTTAGTGTATGCAACTGCTTGCTTGGAATCTAGAACTCATAGTGATCCGAAGGCAGCCTCCTAACAGATGTTCATGCTGTTTGGCATGGATAGTGAGGGATGAGTGTTTGACATCAGGGGTGGGGCTGATCAGCATGGCCCCTCCTCCTTGCAGCGGAGGACTGGAAAAGCTTGGATAGGGCTAGCATGGTATTCTAATAAGTGAGCTTGCTAGAGTTTTGCATAGCAATCTAATTTGTGTCTGCAAATAAAACAAGATGCTTTCTTCTTTCAACGTGCCAGCTTCTATGCTTTCTGTGGACAGAGCTGCTGCCCGCCCCCCTCAAAGAACTACCAGTTCCATTAGCAACGAAGATTCTTGGGAAGACAGTGAATGAATTGCTAGAAAAATGCATTTTTCACGACAGCTTCCCAAAACCTACTTCCCTGACATCTGGAACTGCCAGTGGCATAGATGCAGTTTGAGATACAGAGGAGCTACAAACTTTCCACCTTGCCATGCCAAGAGGAGGAGAAGGAGAATATATCTGCATTCCCAGGAAAATTCCGATTGAGGACACTGATTATATACAGACTGTTAAGTCTGCCTGGCATCACCATAAACATATTTAAACGCTTCCACCATCTGTGGGAAAGTAACACAAAGTGGATGATGAATGCAGCAGTCCCCCCCCCCCCGTCCCTGCCCCCCCCACTTACGGACAGAGCAAGTGTTAGAGGTCTTATACAGGGCAGACAATTGGTTGCAGATTGTAGGAGCCTCTCACCTCTTAAGATCTTCAATAAAGGCCCTGTGATTTTCATGGCATGAAATGAAATCAGTATCAGCCAGCAAAGGGGCATTTACTCCTATGGTCTCACAAGGTTGTCAGATGATCCCCTTGAAGAAATTTGGTTGAGGGTATCCAGCCTCGTCTTTGGGAAGGCTCTCTGTTTTTGTGGACTATAAAAGAGGAAAAAGTCACACATATTAACAAAACAGAGGTGTGTATGGCATCTGGGGCAGATGGATACTGAATAGTTCTCTGTGGTCTGTCCGACTCCTAGGGACCTTGGCCCTCCCAAGAAAATAATCAAGGGGGCCAGGGACCTCCAAAGTTGGTGAGCCTTGCCATTCAAATAGTGTGTGTGCATAGCATCTTCTGATCAATTTCATGGGGTGGGGCTTACCTGGGCCCTCCCAATATTTTATTCAAGTTGGCACCTGTTATGACATGACTAAATGACTAAACAACAACAACAACGTGTATTCAATGGTCTGTGCTTGCCTGAGCTTGAGTCTGGACTAGGGATTCTGAGCTCCTGTGTTTGGATTCGATACATGATGTCCAATCACAGAACATTTCAGGACTTGGGCCTCTGCCATTGGCCCTTGAACTCTGAGTTGTGATTCGCAGCTTGGAAGTTTAGACAGCCAATCATGTTGGGAGTGGGAGTGGCCCAGGTGCTCAGGAAAGTATATAAGCAGTTGCTTTGCCCCTGTTTCCCAGTTACGTAGTTCAATAAAGGTTCTTGCTGTTATCACTGTGTCTTGCCTCGTGGGAACCCATCTACACTTCAGCACCCCTGTCTGTCTGTGAGCTGCTGAGCTGCATTAATGCCTTGTGTCCCATGTCTGGACTTTTCCACATTTACTTTTCACTCTTTTCTTTCCAGCCAGAGGTCCATGCTTTAACACAGGCTTCCTCAAACTCGGCCCTCCAGATGTTTTTGGCCTACAACTCCCATGATCCCTAGCTAGCAGGACCAGTGGTCAGGGATGATGGGAATTGTAGTCTCAAAACATCTGGAGGGCAGAGTTTGAGGAAGCCTGCTTTAACGTTCCATGTCAGAGTGGGGGGTTCTTTTTTGCCCCAAGCTTTCTCCACGAAACCTCGCTCTTTAAAGCTGTATTTGGGTTTTCTGTGGATTGACCTTTGCTCTGACTGAGCTTTAAAAAGCATATTTTCATGGGGAAAGCTTGTGGGAAGAAAAAGAAAGGGCGCTCAGACATGGAGCTTTAAACTGTAGACCATTCCTGGAAAGAGTTGAGGAAAGGTGGTTGTGGAACAGATGAGGGAGTTGGTTATGTTTATCACGGAGAGAGAAGAAGGAGAGGTGATGTAATAGCTATTTTCAAATATCGGATGGCTGTCACATGGAAGAGGGAGCAAATAACAAGGACTTTAGCTCAGTAGTAAAGCATCAGTTTTGTATGAAGAAAGCTCCAAGGTTCAGTCCTCAGCATCATCTCAGGGTAGGGCTGCAAGAGGCCCATGTCTGAAACCCTGGAGAGCTACTGCCAGACAGTGCAGGCAATATTGAGCTAGACAGACTAATGATCTGACTCAGTATAAGGCATCTTCCCATGTTCCCATGGGGATGCGGGTGGCGCTGTGGTTAAACCACAGAGCCTAGGACTTGCCGATCAGAAGGTCAGCAGTTCGAATCCCCACGACGGGGTGAGCTCCCGTTGCTCTGTCCTTGCTCCTGCCAACCTAGCAGCTCGAAGTCACATCAAAGTGCACATAGATAAATAGGTACTGCTCCAGCGGGATGGTAAATGGCGTTTCCGTGCGCTGCTCTGGTTCACCAGAAGTGGCTTAGTCATGCTGGCCACATGACCCAGAAGCTGTACGCCGGCTCCCTCAGCCAATAAAGCGAGATGAGCGTCGCAATCCCAGAGTCGGCCACGACCGGACCTAATGGTCAGGGGTTCCTTTACCTTTACCATGTTCCCATGCAAAACAGCATCTAATGAAAAAAATCCTCTCCAGTACCACTGCTTGCTATAAGCCCATTGTGAAATATGAAACACTGCAGATGTTCCCAAAGAGAACTCCAGTTCAAATTGTGTGTGATTGACTGCATAAATGGCAAGTTATTGGATGCTAAGAAAGAGTCACTAACAAGCATCTTTATTAAAGAAAATATTAGACAAATTAAATAAAGGCTCTCTGTATTTACAATGCATTCTAGAGCATTGCTGAGTAGATTAGCTCAATAATTGGGCCACACAAGCTGATTCATAAAGTTTAGATACTAAAATAACATCTTAAGGCAATAGTAATTTAATTTTTTTCCCTTAAACATGTTGGCATAGATTTTCCTAGATGTTTTACAAATAGTTATTAAAAGCACATTGTGAATCTGAACTCCCTGTGGGCAAAACGTTTTTATGCTTAACTTCCATTTAGTTCAAAATTACAAATGGCTGGGGCTCTGGGAAGAGATCAGAGAACCATGCCCAGTTATCAGAAAATCAGCCGCTGAAGTCAATCTAAGGCAAGCTCAGCAATGAACAGCTCTGGTTGTGGGTGCTGTGCAAATGTTTTAGAAAGTAAAGTTGCTCTTTTGGTCAGAGTCAAAAGGAAAGACTCGATCATTCTATGGACACAACGAATACCTCAGATGCCAGGAACGTGTGTGGCACTTGTTTTCAAACGTTCCCTGTCCAGGGAAGCCTTCAGGGTTTCTTTGTCAGTACTGATGGAGTCTCTTGCATTTTTGACCCAAGAAGAGAGCAGAGGATTCTGGGATATGACTTCAGCCAATGTTCCTCCTGGGTTCCCTGGTGTTGGACTAAAACTGACATGACCCCTGACAATTGGCTAAGATGGCTGGGCAGTGGCATGTAGGGGCTGTAAACCCAACAATATCTGGGGACTAAAAAACACTGTTCTAGGGTTATTATTATTATTATTTATTATTATTATTATTATTATTATTATTATTATTATTATTATACCACCTTCTTCACTACTGTCTCAAGAAAACCAGCAAAAAAAAAAAACAAAAACAGTTAAAGTCCAAAAATAGCTGATACCTTTAAACCAAAACAACACAAAATAGGCACTCATGACAAATGCCAATTTATTGGGAAAGCCTGTCAGAACAAAAATGTTCTCGATTGTTTCTGGAAAGGGCAGATAGTGGGCATTTCTCAACAGAAATGCTGTTGCACAAAATAGGGGCAGTCACACTAAAAGCCTCGGAAGTATAGCGTTTGCTTTGGCTACTGGATGCTCTGTCACCACAAGTGGAAGTGGGACTGCACCCTGGAATGCAGAGAGAGGTGGGAAGTTGCGGATGAACTATCTCACATGTGCTCACCTCTACAGATCTGCTCATCAATGAGTGCTGATTGGGAAGGGGTGTGGCTTAATAACAGATTTGCATGCAGAACAGTTTAAAAAAAATGGGTAAAACCAGTGCTTAAAAAAAAATTAGAAAAAAGGTGCCGGTACTCACCACAAAGTTGTTACAGTAAGCGCCACCCTTTTAACATTTGGGGATTAAAAGGTGCTGGTACCGTGTACCTTTGAGTACCCCCAGAAAAAAAGCACTGCCTAAAATAATAAAATCAGGAGTTCAGTTCAGGGAAATGCTTGCCTAAACAGGTATGTCTTCAGGTGCCGGGGGGATGCCAATACTGATGGAGTCTCTTGCATTTCATTGGGGAGCAACATTGCAATCTCCCCCAGTAATGTCTAGTGATAAAACGTGTTTGATGTGACGTTATGCTGTAAGTTTCCCTGGCCTGTGCGTGTGACAGCAAATGGAACGGAACACAATGAAGGAGATGTGAATATGGGAAGTTGCCTCAATGTATATAGACTAAACACATGGTAATGGAAAGAACCACATCTGCTGTCCCTGACCCATCCCTGTTTATTGATTGGTTATCTATTTAATTCCTCTTAGGCATCACTTCCTAGGAAACATCTCAAAGTGTCTGAATAGTAAAAACGACAGCATTAAGAACACATATAAAACAATTTTACACGTAAAACTGGCTAAAACCATTGGGGCAGAAATACATCTGAACAGATAGAGATCGGCATAAAAATTCTCCACAAAAAACTTGAAGTTTTGTTGAAAAAGGCAACAGATTTGGCACATATGGTCGATACACAATGGGAGTTCCAAAATGGGAGTTTACCAAATGGTAAAGACATGATCTCTGTATCGTATAGAAAAGATCTCCTGATCAGATGTAATCTGCAGGAAGTCTTCTCCAGCAGAACGCAGTGATTGGTTGGGTATATAAGGGATGAGACAATCTTCTGTATCCTGGACTCAAGATGTGTATGACTTAGTGCACCAATACTAGCCTTGAACTTTTCTGCATTTGCAGGAAGATCTGAAGGTCTCTTTGTGTTTCATGCATTCTTTGGTTTACAGATGGCACAAAGTGCCAACAATCCAGATTTAGGAACGGGTCCATTACTAGTCACAGTCTGCTTGCATGACTTCTTCATGTGAATGCTTTTTGGAATGTGCTTTCTGACAGCAATTGTTGATTCGGGGGGGGGGGGGGAGTGGACAGTAATTCCACACTGGGCAAAAGTGCATTTGCTGGCTGTCTCAAGCACTTTGTTCAGGGGCAAACAGTTCTGGCATTATGTGGGTGCTAATTATTATGATAAACGGAGGAAACTCACATCTGTCCTGCTAATATGACTGTTATTTCAGCTTGCTGCGGTGTCGTTTCAGAAGAGAGAGATCATCGGTTTTACATGGAGACGAAAAGCCTCTTTTAATCCAAGATAGCCTAGAAACATCTCTGTCTCTCTCAGGAAAAAAGAAAGAAAATAAAATCAAAACTGATATTCTGGAAAAGGATAAAAACAAACAAGGACTCTAGGCCAAATACTGCATTGGCTGAGATCCTGAAGTGAGCCGGCGAGAAATTCTCTTCTCATTTGCACTTGTGTAACAAGATTATGCTGCCTAAAACCTATAATTTCTCCCCTTTCTCATCACAAAGGACACGAGATTGATTTGGCAGGAACCAAGTATTTAATGGAGCAACTGTCAAAATGGTAAAATGATTGAAGGGATTAAAGTCGGGTGACTCTTCTAGCAATAAGTGCCACGGAACTGAATGATTTATATGCCTGGAAGGGTTTGTTAGGTTACTATCGTTTCCTAATTAGGACACCATAGTAGCCACTTGGGTCACTGAGAGGGGGCACGGGGGGGGGGGGGGTTGAGAAGAGGAAGCCAAAAAGAGCATACATCTGCAGCAAACACAAACCGGGTCTCCAATGAGCTTAGGTACCCCAGGCTCTGGGGAAGATGCTTGCAGGAAATCAATGTATTGTTATGAGCAATATTAACCACAAATGGCGAACAATAAAACCTGCTGCCAGTTTGGACCGCTTCAGCTCTAATCCTGGCAAGCAATTTCTCTCGATGGCGATGCAACAATATGTTTACCCCAACATTTCAGAATCCAGTCTTCAAATAGTATTTGTTCCAAATACAAACGAAGTAACTAGAATCTAGGGAGCTTGAGCGACGGGAGGAGAAATGAAGACAATGTCCCGCAGCCTCATAATAACACACCCTCCAACATTTCTCCAATGAAAATAGGGATGTCCCATTCCATAGTAATAATTTTACTATTTATACCCCACACATCTTGCTGGGTTGCCCCAGCCATTCTGGGCAGCTTCCAACATATATAAGAACATAACAAAACATTAAACATTTGAAAAACTTTCTTATACAGGATTGCTCTCAGACGGTTCGGGGGTTGGATAACTCCATACCCTCCAGCATTTCTCCAATGAAAATAGGGACATCCTAAGGAAAGGCAGGCATTCCAGGATCAAATCAGAAACCGGGATGGTTTCTTTAAATCAGGGGCGTCCCTGGAAAATAGGAACACTTGGAGGGTCTGTGATAAAAAATGGCTAACCAAGTCAGAATTGGAGGTAGCCCTGATAGCGATTGTTCAGCTTGGCTTATTAATAGGCCGCTGAGCTAAAAAGCCCCAGGGCAACTGAGGGCAAAGAAATGAGCAACCTAAGCCAATAAGAATTGTTTCCTGATTAAAGATTGTTGCTCAGAGGTTGTAGGGTGGTGATTACAAAGCATTCATATCTGCTTTTCATCTCTCCAACACAACACCCCAGGGCCAACACAGTACATTTGGGCACCTGAAGAAAACCACAAAATGGCATCCCCCCCCCCCCCGGGAAGAAGGGTGAGTGAAGATCTACATCATGAGCCAAGGGTGAATAAAGATCTATATTAGGAACATGGGGTGGGGGGTGGAGACTAGCAGTGCCCCCTTGTTGCCAAGAGGCTGCTATAGAGGTGGCATTGTGGTTGGTTGGTTGGGGGGTGCCAAGGAGGCAGCAGATCCAGCCTCCAGGGATTGTGCATCACACTGCCGCTGTGGTAGCAGCAGCAGCAGCAGCAGCAGCCAATGCATTCCTTGGAGCCCAGATATGCTGCCCCTGTGGACCCTGCCACCCGAGGCAGTTGCCTCACCTTGCTTCATGGCTGGGCTGGGCCTGCAGCATCTGATGATACAAAAGCATGATATGATGTTGCCACATGGCGAGTGTATTCAAAAGACGGTCTTACTCCTTTCACCTCTGCCTGAGCTCTGTGATCTGCCATAGAAGCACTTCTGAAGGTGCCTGGCAGCGTCAGACTGTCCTCGGCAAGAAAATTTGCATTTAATGTGGTGGCTCCACAGTTATGGAACTCACTACTTAGTGAAATCAAGTTGGCATCATCTGTAATGAGCTTTAGGCGCCAACTTGATTATTTCCGCAAGTCTTCTTATGAAAATGATTTATAGTCTTTCTAACCTTCTTGCCAGATGACATATTTTTGTATTTCTGCTTCTTTAATGTATTCTCTTTGACATTTTCCCCCATTATATTGTTTTGATTGGTATTGAGATCCTGTACACCACATAGATGTGGTACAGAAATGAATTACATTCATACATAGGTAAAGAGTAAAGGGACCCCTGACCATTAGGTCCAGTCGTGACCGACTCTGGGGTTGTGGCACTCATCTCACTTTATTGGCCGAGGGAGCCGGCGTACAGCTTCCGGGTCATGTGGCCAGCATGACTAAGCCGCTTCTGGCGAACCAGAGCAGCACACGGAAATGCCGTTTGCCTTCCCGCCAGAGCGGTACCTATTTATCTACTTGCACTTTGACGTGCTTTTGAACTGCTAGGTTGGCAGGAGCAGGGACCGAGCAACGGGAGCTCACCCCGTCGCGGGGATTCAAACCACCGATCGGCAAACCAAGCCCTAGGCTCTGTGGTTTAACCCACAGCTCCACCCGTGTCCCTACATACATACATACATACACACACACACACACACACATACATACATACATACAACTAATATTCAGTTTGATGTAATGCTTAGAGTGTTGGACTATGACAATGGGGACCAGACTCAAATCTTAACTAAGCCATCAGCCTCACTGGTTGACGTTGGGCTAGTCACAGTCTCTCAGCCTAACCTACCTCACAGGGTTGTTGTAAGGATAACATGGGGATGCATGCCACCTTGAGCTCCCTGGAAAAAAAGACAGAATAGAAATGCAATAATAAATAAAATAAAATAGCAATTATTATTTTAGTTTGGAGTCTTTAACCTTGATACCTCGATAATGAGTTGCAAAAATAAAGTTGCCTGAATCAACACAAGTTGTGTAATTTTGTCACAGTGAGACTAATAAAGTAGTTTTCGGTGGAAGGTGAATTGCAGTGGAATGGAAACAGCTTCGCGCGCAATGTATATAAGGTGGAACAGAAGCAATGCATTATTTTCCTTATGTACAATTTACGTTACATATTAGGAAGTTGCAGAGTCTGCCTAAATCAATTGGGAGTGGCCCAGTGCACTCCCTTCTAATAGTTGCTCACCCTTTCCTTCCCTTCCCTATCCTGACCCGAAATCATAGCTTAGTACATTTAAACTGAGCCTCCCTTGTCCAGCATGCCACTACCTGGTCATCATTGCAGCTTCTCCTCACATGATCACTGCTGGAGGTTATGAGGGAGTCCATCCTGCACTTGCACTGCAGCAACTTAGCTTCCATTTCAAGCATTTTGGATGGTTGTCCCTTATGCCCAAAACACTAGTCTTGGAGGGAAATCATAGGAATATAGGAAGTCAACTTAAAGGAACTCAGCTCATTGGTCTATCTAGCACTGTATTGTATACTTGGACCATCAGGTTCTCTCTTGGGTCTCTATCAGAGAGCTTTTACATCACCAGTGGTGGACCTATGTTTTGGCGGCCCTGAAGCTTGAACAACAGTGGGGGCTCCTTCACAACCAGCAACAAGAACTGGGTAACCACTGTCGGGTTGTTCCACGACAGATCACCACACCTTTACAACATCTGTGCTACTGAGTCTTAAACTTTGGGATTGTTGAAATATATACAACGAAAGATTAATCAACTTGAGTCACTCAACTCAAACTGGGTCTAAAAAAGTAAAGGTAAAGGACCCCTGACAGTTAAGTCCAGTCACAGACGACACTGGGGTTGCGGTGCTCATCTCGCCTTAGAGGCCGAGGGAGCCGGCGTTTGTCCATGACAGTTTTTCCAGGTCATGGGGCCAGGATGACTAAGCTGTTTCCGGTGCAACAGAACACCGAAACCAGAGCAGCGCACGGAAATGCCGTTTACCTTCCCGCCAGAGCAGTACCTATTTATCTACTTGCACTTTTTGGCATGCTTTTGAATGCTAGGATGGCAGGAGCAGGGACCAAGCAACGGGAGCTCACCCCGTCGCGGGGATTCGAACCGCCGACCTTCTGATTGGCAAGCCCAAGAGGCTCAGTGGTTTAGACCACAGCACCACCAGTGTCCCATGTAATCGAAACTGGGTCTACTAAACCCCATTTTTTTAAGCAATGTGGACACACGTCGCTTCTGGGGCCCCTCCAGGATTAGCACCCCAGAAGCTTAAGCTTCATTAGTTTTACAGCGCATCCACCCCTGCATAGGATTCCTTCCTGCCCCTTTTAACTGGAGCTGCCAGGGAGTGAAACTGCATGCAAAGCATGAGCTCTAACACTTTGCTGCGAATCCTCGGAAGAGAAGCAGCTAGTATATCGTTGTTCTGTTTCTGTTACTGCACGTGCATATATTAACTAAAGCTGAAGAACTGGGAACAGACATCAAACTCCCTGAAATACACACACACACACACACACACACACACACACACACACACACACACATAATACACTTCTTTATGAGCTGGAGATTCAGCCAGTTCAAACAGTCATGTGTTCTTGATTTGTACAGTACCTCTCCTGCTGAAAGGCCTTTGCAATGTTTACAGCATTTCCCTTCTCCGGCTGTCCAGCGCCCTTGTGAATTAAGCCACTTGCACATGGTTGCCCCTTTAGCAGAAAACAGAATTACCCCCAGGATCATGTCCAGTACTTTGCCCACCAACTAAATTGGCCACTTTATGCTGAAAAGCAACATACTATAGACACCAAATAGCAGATGTCGATAGCAATATTGTAAGTGACTTCAAAATCCCCGTCTTTGGGGCTTTTCCTGCCCCATTGTCTGGCATAACAAATCACAACATCCTGAAAGTCTGACATTCTCTCCCAGCCTAGCTTTTGGTGGTTAACAAACATTGCATTTCTTTGGGGGCTTGTTATTGTATTTGACTCCATTGTTTTGAATATCTCTTTCATTGCACTGCAAATTTCTTAACAGAATGCATATTACTTTTATTTATTTCTTTTCAGAGTAGATTAAGGGGAGACAGAATTGTATTTGAATATGGGGCATTGCTTTAAAATTATTCTAATGTGCACTGACGTCCAGAAATTGTTAGGCACCGGATTGCATTGATTTCAGCGAGATTTAGGCGTGCCTAACTTTCTGCACATTTCTATTTCAGGAGAATGGGAGACACTGGGAGATTCAATCCATTTAAACTGATGGCCTGCTTTCCTAGCTCTTAATATCATTTATGGAAATCAAGGCCAACAACACTTTAAAAAATGCAAAACGACTCATTCAGAAGGTGTCTGGAAACATGATTTTCATATATGTGATGAAACATATATTAGAAGGTCCCAATCCAGCATCAGGCATTCTTCAGAACCACTGTGGTTCTGTGAAGACCTTGTGCCCCTTTTAATTCTCCCTCATCCAGAGGGCATTCTCCAACTATTGCTGTGCCACACTTTTCTGTTCCCTAAAACCATAGATTCCCTATGCAATTGATGTAGTTCTCCTGTTCAGATTGAGCAAGGAGACAGTGAGGAAAAACAGTAGTTGGAGGAAAACACCACAGGGATGAGGGGGAAATAAAGGAGGCACAAAAGATTCACAATTCACATTACGTCCTTATATTTTTGAGCCTGGCTACATCTGAATATATTTCATAAAGACATCAATTTGATTTTGATACCTGTTTGGACATCTGGATAGCTTATATTAATTCATTTGTTTAACTTAAGATGCTGAGGGTTAGTATATCTGTAATATGAACGGACAGTGACTTTTTGTTGTTGTTAATACTAATGATAATGCTACCTTTTCTTCTTTCCCTTCTTCCTTTGTTAAATTTACAAATAACAAATTAAGAATAAAAAGTAAGTGCAAAATTAATTAATTTGGAAAGAACAAGAGAAGGCAACAAATCAACCCGCTCCAATAAAAGGTTTCTATCTGTACACTGTCAGAGTGATAATTTCTACCTCAGGATGCAGAAAGGACCTTTTAACACAGTCATTGTTTGTATATCGGAAATTTTCTAAAACCCCTTTCTTCCTCCTTGTGTCATTGGACAAGATGATAGTTTATATACAGCTTATTAATTTGTAATGTCAAATAAAAACTGACTAACCTAACCCACGGTACGCTTGCTTGGTCCTGAGCTATTCCACTCTAAACCCTCAGATTATGTTAGATTTATATGATGGCTTTAGAATATGCCTGATTGCTTTTATTCCCAGGTGGCCATTTGTGCAGCTGGAGACCAGCCGGGGATTGTGTGATTCCTTGGCAGCAGCCAAGCCTGGTCAATGACTACTGTTGGGGTCCATGCAACTAAAGGGATCTTTCCGAAGCTGCTCAACACCCACTGCTTTTCTTCAACTACACTGTCACATAACACACCCAGAGTTTATGAACAGCGTTGATGTTATTGTATTTAGACAAGTGGAGCCTGCAACAAAATATTGGAGGACAGCCAAAAGATATGGAGAAACAGCTCTTTGGAGAAAGAGGAACATGGCTTAAAGACACCACAGAACATCAGTCAAACAGTGGCTCAGTTTGAACATAACAATTAGCCAAACCAAGGCTTCATGTGAATGCATGAGCTGTTAAGATTCCTGCTCTGTGACTTCAGTCATGGAATTGTTGAACATACATGACGGTGTATGTTTTGACTCCACAGAGTGGGAAGTGACGGAGACAGGATGTTTGTGTTACTGTGTTCCGTGAAGTGGGATTATTGTCCTTTGTTCTTTTTCTTTGCTGTCTGATGAGAAAGAGGAAGGAGCTAAGTCAGAATGCTCCGAGTGTTTTATATGTAAATAAACATAGATTAGCCAAATGCTAAGCTACTGAGTTCTGTTACGTAACTACGAACTCTTCGGATCCCTAAGTGTGCCGATGTCTGTTGGCATCAGTTGCTGTGATGTTCGGGCAGAAGAAGGCTTTTGAAGCTCCCAAATGATCGACCAGGGGGAGAGAACATGCCAGTGTCTCTGCCAGGGTCCTACTCGAGAGTAGGCAGGCTCCTGACATGAGCATGGAGGTTCCCAGAGAGATTTCCATGTCCTCCTTCTGCCCAAGACAAAAAGACAGAGCTCTTCCTTGTATGTAAGAAGGAGATCATTATTCAGGTAGGTAATGGTGCAGACTCAGCAGCAGACATAGAGCCCAGAAGTCATGATTTTGGAGCTCAGGATCTAGAAAAGAAGTGCAGATGCCCTAACAAGTTCTGAAGATGTCCCAGTACGTTTCCACACCCCACTCATCAAGCTTTTAAAGATGAGCCATGGTACACTCACTTGTGAGTCTTGCTAACCTTGCAGGAATGCTAGGATTGCAACTGTATGGTCCATCAGGGCAGATAGGTCTTCTCCCATCTGCAAAGGGAGTGTCTGGTTTTAGATAAAAGCCCCGACAGTTTCTAGCTTCTGTTCAGTTGTTTTCCCCCTCTAGCTGGACACAGCCACCTCAGCCTCCACTGAATATCTCTGCTGAAGCTCTCCAAACCTGGGCTCATAGTTTGTCTCACTCCAGAAAAACCATGAGCTGTAAACCCAAGTACTCTCTGGAGTGAGACAAACCATGAGCCCAGGTTCAGATGACATGACAAGCCAAGCCAAGCCAAGCCAAGCCAAACCAAACCAAACCAAACCAAACCAAACCAAACCAAACCAAACCAAACCAAACCAAACCAAACCATGACTTAGTTCAGCAGCAACAAGACAGGAGAAGGAGCAAAGCTATGGCAATCGCCTCTCTGGGAGTCCACATGCCTGCACATTCATGCTAAGACATGGTTTGGCTTACATGCTAACCACTATGCTTAGATGACTTTAGCCAGTTCCAGGTGTTCCTCCAAGTAGTGACTAAATGTGTAGGTGGGTGTGAGTGGGGAGTGCCCCTGATGCTACTCTTCCTACTCATCCTGTCCACCTGCCACATGTTCACCAGAATATCTGTTAAGGGTGGCCACTTGCACACTGCCAAAAAAAGAGGAAATGTATCACCAAAAAAGATGACAAAAGAGGACACCAATTCGAGCAAAACTTGCATGGGCTAATTTATGTTGTATGTACAGAAGCAAATTTAGAAATAATGACCATGATGTAAATAGAAATGCAACACATCTCACCGTAGTGGGGGAAACCACGATCTGGTGACTTGTTTGCTTGCTCAGTTTGCTGCCCAAAAACTAACCCTTGATGGGCAACTTCAGGGACCCTGTTCTCCTTTCTGATGGTTCTTTATCTTTAAACCAGACTTGAACAACACAGCCCTTCAAAGAGAAGATGCCTTCAAACAGAGGGCTGATCTCTGTAAGAAAGAATCCATGACAGGTCTAGCTGCAATGGAGCATGTACATGAATTGCTGCTGTACACACGTGACTACTCCATGTGACGCTAGAACTCACGGAGGGAGAGTAGAACCCGGCATCCCCATTGCCAAGGCAGCCAGCCTAGCGCTCCTTATCTTGCCATGTTGCACTGAGGTAGTTTCAGTGCAGCACAGTAAAAGCGAGAGAGCAAGAGAGAGAGATGATGCATTTGCCTTGATAGTGAAGATGCATTCTGGGGGGAAAAGAGCTGAGTCGAACAGGAGATCAATGTATGTGCACATTTTTGCCTTCCTGAAAAGCAGTCTCTTCTTGCCAATTTTTTAAAGAGAGACGCCACCAAGCCCGACAATGTGTAAATGGAAAGCTCTATCATGGCAACTGCAGAGTTTAGTAATGGTCAGGGAAAGCCGTCCTAAACAACAACTCCAAAATGTGTTTACCTGCCAATAAAACTAAGCTTGTCAGACTTCCCCAAGAAGATTGTTCTGCAAAGTGAGTGCCACTGCTGCAAAGGCTCTTTCTCAGGCTGGGGGGGGGGGAGAGAAGAGAGAGAGAGGGGGGTGTCTTTATTATTTATTAATTAAATTGATACCCCACCTTTCTTTCCAAAGGTGCCCTGGGCAGTTCGTGTATAACAGAAGGGTGTGCCGCTATCATCAACAAACTGAATTCAAAGCTGGTATCTAAAAGCAATGAGGTGCATGTTCAAATTTATTTTAAAACTATCACGCCAACGTCAAGCAGTTATTCAAATGCATTTATATTAACAACACAGTTGTTGACTTCCGCAAATGTGTGGGAATTTAAGCAAATGTATTTAAGCAAAACAAAGGAAACTCCTGCACTCCATCTAATTCTGCCCCCCTCCCATTAATGTCACAGTAAATTTCAATGTCATATTCCTGTACGTCACTGCCCTTAATCTGACAGTGTCAGAAGGATCTATCTTCATTTTCTCACTCTTTTCATAATCTAATCCTCAGCTCTAACATGCAATTAGTGCCCTCTTCGCCCTCTGCATACCAAGCGAGGCGGCCGGCTTCAGCGTTGGCTGTGCAATCCGTTTAGCAATGCCGCGCGTAATGAATATGTACATTTTGAGGACCTCAGCGAGGAAGGTCACAGGCAATCAACCTTGAATTCAATTACGCGAGTCAAGGTTAATGACTCGGCGCAGTGGTCAGAGGCATTCAGAATACGGCAGATTAAATCAGCCTGTCAGAACTGACAATGCAGAAGGGACAGAATTACTTGTGTGAGAAACAGGGAATCACGTGAAGATAAAATGGTGTCAGTCTTCAGTGAAGATTACATGGAGTCTGCTGTGGCAAATCTGATTGTAAATCTCCCCTAGCCCTATAATATGATTAGTCTACATAAAGACATGTCTAGATTGTAATGGAGAGTTTGCTAATAATGCTGTCTGAATGCCACCCTCACTGGGTGACTCCAGTCTTGCCTCCTCATCCTACATGCTGATAAGGATGTTATAAATGGAGAGCCAAAAATAATTTTATCTTGTCCACTGCATAGGTATGACTTCAGAAGGGTGTGAGGTTCAGAACCCAAAGAGATCTTGTTCAATAATTTGTTGGAACAATGAGTTCCCAACAGTAACTTAAAATAAATAAGATGTGGTTTTCATTCATTCAGACTACAGGGAGAGAGAGAAGAAGCTTTTAAAACCATTAGGGGATGGGGAAGCGGTCTCTGGGCTCCAAGTGAGGCAATCTGCTTCAGGCAGCTGATTTTGGTGATAAGGCCAGCAAATTGTCAGTCATGTAATGTAATATTGTGGCTGAGATCCAGAGTTCCTGTGAGCTCAGTGGGACACAACTGCTGGAGGAAGGGGAGGAAAGCAAGCTTGGCTGACTTCGTATTTCCCCACTAAGCTGCCTGAAATTCTGCTTGAGAGGGTTGGGGAACCCCCTGGAAAAGCACAGGTGATGTCTTCTCTGAAACGTTGCTCTAGAGTCTACAAGATGCAACTTCAAGTTTTCCTCTTACAAAACAGGCAGAGTACGTTTTGAAAAATTCAAGAAGTGTTTATTTGTTGTACTAGCGGTGTAGTTTCTGTGCAGCTCACCTGGCATCAACTTTGTACATCTTTTCACTAGAAGGTGAAAATCTTTTTTAAAAAATACATATTCCCAACTTTTTAAAGTTTCAGATTTTTTTCTTTACACACTCTTAATTTTTTTATTGTTGTTAGCTATTTTATATTGTGTTTTTATGTGTTCTAATTTAAATTGTTTTTAATATTGCTAGCTGCCCTGGGAAGAAACTTTTTATTGCAGGGTATCTGTCTATCTGTCTGTCTGTCTATCTATCTATCTATCTATCTATCTATCTATCTATCTATCTATCTATCTGTTGTAAGTAACATAAATTATTATCTAGTAGAATTACTACCCTTCCTTGGGTCTCAGGTTATGATTTTTCAAGCAAAGACAGGTAGCTTCTTTTAGCATTTTCTCTTTTAAAATGATCCAGAATATTTAATGACAACCCTAATATTTCGTGTTCAAAGCAGAAATATTTTTAAAATACTCCTCCCTGATTTCTCCAGGAAGAGAACAACAGGCAGAAAAAAGCTCACTCTCCCCAAATCTCTCTTTTTATATCAATTGCCCTGTAGTTAACATATTTGCCTCACTTACAGCAAGCTCAGTAAGCATTTTGGATAATGCACATAAAACTGGGACAGTCCTTTGACAGATCCGGGACTTGCTCCCATGCAACTGCAGCTTCAGATCAAGTTTCTTTTGCTCCGGGGCTACCAGTTTGTGTTCCCATTCCCCAAGAGCAATCAAATTGACTATTGTCCTGGAGCCAACAACTCTGCATGCAATTAGGAAGAGCTGCTTTGAAGCAGCTGCCCGAGTGAGCCCATCTATGCAGCTCACCAGACAAGCTAATTGTTCTGCTTAGCCATGTTTACACAGCACGTCCTGCAGCTCCAGTATACCAGAATGCAGCACTGCCAAAATTAGAGCAGCCATCTTACTTATGGTCAACCCTTCTGACAGCTCCAAGGTGGGCTGAAGTCGAAGGTGAAGCCCTTCCTGATCTGGAGATGCAGGAGTGGGAAGAATCTTACCTTGTTGATTTCTGTCTTAAAAGTGATGATGGCCTGATTGCAAGTGGGGAAAAGTAACAGCCGGAGTCTAGAGGTTTTGGGGTTCCTATTGACACAGTTTGCAGAGCCATTATGTTGAATGCCAAATTTAATACATTGTTTGTAATAGGCCTTGAGTTCTTTGGAACCACAGGGTTGGTTCACCTATGGGCTGCAATTGCATGCATACTTTCCTGGGTGTAACATAGTGGGGCTTCCTTCTGAGTAAACTCGCATAGGATCGGTTCCTCTATATTTTATTATTATTTGCTCAAAGACTCAAAGAGGAATGTATCAGCGGATGCCACTGAAAAGCCACTTTGGGCATTCTTAAATTGCATCCTTGCAACCCTTTCCCATCATGAGTATGCTGATTGCACAGGTTTCTGATTGCAGGTAGGTCTGTTAATGGATCCAGCAAAATGTGCCTGCAATTTCCCTTTCCCCATTGCGGGGAGGTCGGAGTAAGGTGGTTGGGGCTGGCTCCCATTCCCCTCATGGATACAATTTACAAATGTCTGAATGAGTCTTGTATCTGAGGCGCCATGAGGCGTTAGGTCTGCAGTGGCTCAATCCTAGATGCAAGTCCTCCATCAGGCCACAACCACACACATTTAAAGCACTATGATGCCACCTTAAGCAGCCATAGCTCCCCCCAAGGAATTCTGGGAGCTATAGTTTGTTAAGGGTATTGAGAGTTGTTAAGTGACCCATATTCCCCTCCCAGAGCTATGTTCCCAGAGTTCCCTGTGAAGAGGGATTGATTGTTAAGCCAGTCTGGGAATTGTAGCTCAGGGAGGGGAAAAGGGGGTCTTCTAACAACTCTCAGCTCCCTTACCAAACCACAGCTCCCAGGATTCCTTGGGGGAAGCCATGATTGTTTGAAGTGTTATCATATTGCTTTAAAGGCATGGTGTGAATGTGGCTGCTGTCATTCTCATGAAGACCAGAAATGGTTCACACACATGTACATCGCTTGAAGATTGCAACCTAAAGTGGTGACTCACGCATGTGTGAATGCAAACCATCATGGATCTGACGCCATAGACAGAACATTCATGCTATCTTGTTGTTGTTGTTTAGTGGTTTAGTTGTGTCCGACTCTTCATGACCCCATGGACCAGAGATCGCCAGGCACTCCTGTCTTCCACTGCCTCCCGCAGTTTGGTCAAACTCATGTTAGTAGCTTCAAGAACACTGTCCAACCATCTCGTCCTCTGTCGTCCCCTTCTCCTTGTGCCCTCAGTCTTTCCCAACATCAAGGTCTTTTCCAGGGAGTCTTCTCTTCTCATGAGGTGGTCAAAGGATTGAAGCCTCAGCTTCAGGATCTGTCCTTCCAGTGAGCACTCAGGGCTGATTTCCTTCAGAATGGATAGGTTCTTATCTTACATTGCTATCTTACGTCGCCTCAAACATCACACTTTTCAGTTGCCGCCAGTTATACAATAGTGATCAAGCGTAGAGAAATCAAGTGTTATAAAGGCTGGTGTGTTAGTCCAGGAGGAGATCCCTAGCTCAGTGATAGAGGACATGTTCTGCGTGCAGAAGGTCCAGGTGGATAGCTCAGCTAGTTACAGAATGGTGCTGATAATGCCAAGGTTGCAAGTTCAATCCCTGTTTGGGACAGCTGCGTATTCCTGCTTTGCAGGGGGTTGGACTGAATGATCCTTGGGGTCTTTTCCAGTTCTATGATTCTATGATCTCCAGAAAGGGCTGCGAAGGACTCCTGCCTGAAACTCCAACCAGTGTTGGCAATACTGAGCTCACTGACCCTGCGGACAACTGCATATGTGATTGAATCCACAGTTATTTCTGGAATCGGAATGCCAACATCTTCTTCGATATCTGAGTTCCGACATCTTCAAGGTTATGAAGTGCTATTCTGAAATTTGTCGTATTCAGAGACCCAGCATTCCCCAACCAACGACATTAGCCTCTTGATGTTGAGGAATTTTTATGAGGTAGATTGACTCTGTACTGTTGTCACTCTTGTTACTGGGCATATGAAATGATTTTGAATCCTGCCTTGCAACTTAACTCGACACCAGATGTAACATGTCCCCTCAAAGCATGTTCTGGTTTCAGGGATATCAAGCAACATCAGGTCCTTCAATATGTTGCATGCTGCTCCAGGTTCTCCCTTGAGAGCTCAAAGGAAAGGCGTGCCGCACTGAGGCGAGGGACTCCTGATATTTTGACAAGTGTTCTTCATTAATTGTGCCATGGCATTAATTGAAAATGAACGTACAAAACACGTCCATGCATAGAAATGGTTTCTACAGATAACAACCCATGAACTGGATACAGGTGCCAAAAGAAGGCAGTGTGGTGTAGTGGTTAGAGTAGTGAACTAGGACCTAGGAGACCAAGGTTCGAATCCTCATTCAGCCATAAAGTTCACCAGGCAACCGCGGGCCTGTCAGAGTCTCTCAGTCCAATCTACTTCACAACATTGTTGTGAGGATAAAAACAGGAAGAAGAACTGTGTATAGCACTTAAAGTTCCCCGAAGCAAAGGTGGGATATAAATATAATAAGAAAGAATATTTGAAACGGCTATCTGCTATACACTTTATGAGTCATTTAGTCCATTGATAATGCTCCATGTACACAAGTTGGTCCATATCTGCATTAGTGCTGCCATGGCTCTATAAACTGAGGTGATGCGTTTTAAAACTATTCATCACTCTCTAGAAGATTTATTTGTGATGTGTCATGTCAAAGCTGCATTTATTAAAATCTCCGTATTATAAATCGATTTCCCACCATCCCCTTTAATACACTTTTTCCTATTTTTTTAAAAAATGCCATATATATAAAATCTGCACAAAAAGCCATCTCCCTATGATATTCCCATTTTAAAATGTTTCTCTATGGTTGACACTACAATTTTGTTTGACCTTTTAGCTAAAAAGATCACAGCTGGGATTTGTTTTTTCAGCTATCACCGTTGTCGATCCTTTATCAGGGTGGCCCTTCAGTCAAAGTAATTTGTACTATTTGTCTTAATGCAACAGAGAGATCAGAACCTCCCCTTGCTACTCGAGGTCACTTAATTTGTATTGTCCTGTAGCCAGAAATGTTGGCTTTGTACTCAAGTTTGCCAGAATGGAGCAGCCTGTAACAGATGACATTTGCGCGCGACACATTCTCGATAAAATCAAGGGAATGTAAGAATTGAGGGTTTCAGTTTCTTTTAAATGGCCACACCCACACCCACAGAAACTTTGCTAGCTGTCATGGTAGCAAACATAATTAACATTTAAAATATGCACAGCAGCATTTGGAGGATAAAGAGCTGTGCCTGTTGATTTTGTGGGCCACCACGATTACAAAATTTGGAATTGTGTGCTTGGAATGTGGTTTGGTGGCATTCCCTTGGTTGTCCTTAAGAAAACATTAGAAGTGCTTTAAATGCTCTAACATTGCTTTTAAGTTAAATTAAACATACATAAGCGTGCTTTCTTCACTACTTTGAATCAGAATTTTGACTGATGCTGGGACGCTTGTCTGAAATTTAAGTATCAGCTTCCTAATACGCTAAATTGACTTGGCCACTGTGGCCAGTGGAGGCTAGTCAATAAGGGCGAATAGGCAGAGACATCAACTTGCCAACAAAGGTCCGTATAGTTAAAGCTATGGTTTTCCCAGTAGTGATGTATGGAAGTGAGAGCTGGACCATAAAGAAGGCTGATCGCCGAAGAATGGATGCTTTTGAATTATGGTGTTGGAGGAGACTCTTGAGAGTCCCATGGACTGCAAGAAGATCAAACAGATCCATTCTGAAGGAAATCAGCCCTGAGTACTCACTGGAAGGACAGATCCTGAAGCTGAGGCTCCAATACTTTGACCACCTCATGAGAAGAGAAGACTCCCTGGAAAAGACCCTGATGTTGGGAAAGATGGAGGGCACAAGGAGAAGGGGACGGCAGAGGACGAGATGGTTGGACAGTGTTCTTGAAGCAACCAGCATGAGTTTGACCAAACTGCAGGAGGCAGTGGAAGACAGGAGTGCCTGGCATGCTCTGGTCCATGGGGTCACGAAGAGTCGGACACGACTAAACGACTAAACAACAACAACAATTAAGAATCTTTTCTTCCGCTTCTACTCACTTGTCTGAGAGGTAACAGTTAATCAATTAATGTCAGTCCTGCTGCTGGTAATAAGATGCAATACTGGATGCCCCCATCCTGAAGACCACAAGAAGAGCCCTGCTGGATTGAGTTGATGGTGCATTCAGTCCAACATCCGGTCCCCACAGTGGCCAACCATGTTGTGAAGACTGAGAGAAAGACCACAGAGCAAAGGAACTCCACACACTTGTCATTCCCAGCAACTTGCATGCAGAGGCCATGCTGCCTCCAACAGGAGGACATTTTGTAGAGTAATTTAGAGGCCACCCTCAGTGAGCTGATTGCCCAAATAAAGTCCAACACCAGGTTTTGCGACATATCCCGAACAGAAGCTTGAATTGGCAGTGGAATATTAGGCGGCTGACAGATAGCTAAATATTTACCTTGAAATGGGAAACATTTGCTTTCCTATCTGAACCGAAGAACAATAATGCTTCTGATACACTTAAGACCTTATAGCTTGTCCTCAGAGCCCCAAGTAATTATCACACTTCCTAAATCCACGGCAGGCCTCGTGCGGTGATCTGCCAGTATCTATTAAGCCTTTTAGTTGTTTTAACTCATGTGGAAATAAATGTTAAAAAGCCCCAAATAAACAAAATGAGGGCTTAGAAGAACAATGAGGTGTTGTTGCTTTAACAGCTGCAAACAAAATATACACTGCTAGGCATCCGGAATAAAATAAATGGTAAGTTTTACTGAATTCACAGTGAATGAGTGAGCTCTAAAATAATTGCATAGTAAGAAGATGAATCTTATGTACAATGGCTTTGTTTTGGGGGTGGTTTGTTTTTTTGCACCAAATGGTTCTGTTTTGCAGGCATAAAACTCGTAATTTGTTTTTATTGAAGCAATTTTACACATTCAAATGATAGTTGTGTTTCTAATTTACATGAGCCCCTTGTTCCAAAGTCAGCTCAATCTTGAGGTTGTAGGTAACCAGAAAGAAAGTTAAGGTGTCATTATTTTGCGGGAGAGTTTCAAGCGCATGCCAGTAAATTTAGGTTTGCTCAATTAAAGTGGATTACAGTGCTCTGCCACCCTAGTACCACAAATCTGCTTTTAAAAAAGGAACAGGTTTTCTTGCGGTGAGGCAGATGATGGGGAAATGCTTTGAAAAGTGAGACATGAAGAAGTGATTAATCAGAAGATGTGTAAACACCCCACAAACAAATTGGAATGAATGCGGGGTGAATGCTCATTGCCATATATCTACGCCATAAAGAAATCAGATGGCATCTAAGCTAAACTCTGCTAAGTTGTGTGCAAGCTAACTGTCTTTTTTTTAAAAAAAAAATATTTATTTATACAACAAGAAAAAAACACAAAAAACACCAATACCAAATTACACACAAATTACAAAAATAACCATAGACACATAATTTTCTTGGCAAACAATAAAACGTCTATTGGTCTGAACACTAAAGACCCAACTTCCCATCTATTCCATATTTCAAATTCATATTACTTATTGCCAATACACATTTTTTTCATAATTAAACTTATTCTCAATAAATCTAATTTCTTCTATCTACCTAGCAACTATTACTGGAGCTAACTGAATGAATTCTCAATAAATACCTGTAGGTCATCTGGATGTGCCCAAGTTTTAAAAGAATATTTATTTCACTTCTACTTTGCTCTTCCTCTGTGCATCAGTAATAGCGCTCCAGCTTTCAGACCATTTTTCTGGGCCACCAACTAAAAACTGATCAGGTCAGGCCCATCCTGGTGACACAAAATGTTTCAAGTGATCACTTGAGATGGCAGCTGACAAGGCAAGCTTCCCTGGAAACGCAATTCCCAATTCAAGACGCTCTGCTCTGCATAACCTTCAGATGAAAGGATCCCCATAGAACCTCTGTACCCATTAGTTAAGAGAGAAGGCCTGTCCTGGGTACCTTGGGCCTCCTCACCATCTACAGCTGTCAGGGAACTGACATCAGAGCTAGAGGCGGAGAGAAGGCTCTCAAATGATGCTGGAGAAGGGCCCAGCAGGGAGAGAGGCAGCTCCGCAGATGGGGAAGCAAATCAGTGCAACACCAGGGATATAGAGGGACTGATGGGGGAATCGGCGAGAGGGCTCCAGGACTCTTCACCGGACACCAGCGGGGAGAGCACGGGTCCTCCGCTACCCACGCCCACCCCGCGCAGAAGACTTCCGCGCAGAGAGAGTAGGAGGAGACTGGGTGTCAAACAACTTTTATGTTGGAAAAGATTTAAGAAACGCCCACTGACGGATTCTGCTAGCGACTGAGGCAGCCACGAATTGAAGGGCTGTCCAGACAGAAAGGTTTAACAAGGCAACATAACCAGGAGAGGCGGCAACTTACGCACGAGCAACCCCATATCCATTACAACAGCTTTCAAAGATTAAAACCACTAAGCTGAATGGTGCACAGAAAGAAATTAAGAGGCAGCATCATGGTTCCAACACAAGTGTGATGCTCTCCCTTTGGCTCCCTGGCAGAATTAAGCAAGCAGCTGTATTTTGAACAAACTGAATTTTGGGTGGGTTTTAAAGACATGAAGAGCCCATTACAGCAGTCCAGCCTACACATTACCAAGTAGAGGTGGGGTAAAATTTGATTCAACTCCCATTTAAAGGACCAATTCGGAACCTCTGGAGGCTGCAGCGGACCACTGCAGCAACTGTTCAGAGGGTATATAGGAACTGCACACACAAACACACACACAACCCACACAACAGTGCTAGGACTCAAGTCCAGCCCTAATGGTGATGTACCAGCTGTTTTCAGTGTTGCTGTTGTGTCACTCTGCACTAAGAGAGCCTGTTTATCCCATGACACTTCCTGGTCCACAAAAGCTAATGCAAATGTATGGCAGCTTTTTCTTTTAAAGGAGTTTTTACAGAACTGCCAGAGTACAGTTGGGAAAATAGGAAAAACCTCCCCTCCTCTCCCATATAACAGAGCAGGCAAGCATGTCAGCAAAATGTCTTATGCCACAAATGAACATGTGTATCTGGCTGGTGCCAGATATTTGCTGTTGTTGGGAAATGTTATGAATGGATGTCATACTTCCGTAAAGCCA
This sequence comes from Podarcis bocagei, assembly GCF_964188305.1. Taxonomy (NCBI): domain Eukaryota; kingdom Metazoa; phylum Chordata; class Lepidosauria; order Squamata; family Lacertidae; genus Podarcis; species Podarcis bocagei. The sequence continues at coordinate 22,274,525 of NC_138128.1, forward strand.
CCTGAGTCTTGAGTACCATTTGATGCCTAGTTACGGTAGTTGCTCTGTCAGTGCCACCGTTCACACTTTCTGTCTCCACAGAGAGAGCTGAAGATGATCCAGATTCTTCCAGTTCTGTCCAATGAGCTGTTGAGCTACTACAAGCAAGAATGCAGTTAGTTCTTTTGTGCCATAGGTCTTTCTGCTCTTCGGTTCAGTACAGAGTCGGCTCATTCTGCCATGTTTGCCAAGCATAGGGTCACACTTGAGCTACAGTGACGCATCTCACAGTTTGTGCTTCCACAAGCACAGTTTGTGCTTCCTGGAGCCTCAGCTTCAGTATCTGTCCTTCCAGTGAGCACTCAGGGCTGATTTCCTTAAGAATGGATGTGTTTGATCTTCTTGCAGTCCATGGGACTCTCAAGAGTCTCCTCCAGCACCATAATTCAAAAGCACCAATTCTTCGGCGATCAGCTTTCTTTATGGTCCAGCTCTCACTTCCGTACATCACTACTGGGAAAACCATTGTTGTTGTTGTTTAGTCGTTTAGTCGTGTCCGACTCTTCGTGACCCCATGGACCAGAGCACGCCAGGCACTTCTGTCCTCCACTGCCTCCCGCAGTTTGATCAAACTCATGCTGGTAGCTTCAAGAACACCATCCAACCATCTCATTCTCTGTCGTCCCCTTCTCCTTGTGCCCTCCATCTTTCCCAACATCAGGGTCTTTTCCAGGGAGTCTTCTCTTCTCATGAGGTGGCCAAAGTATTGGAGCCTCAGCTTCACGATCTGTCCTTCCAGTGAGCGCTCAGGGCTGATTTCCTTCAGAATGGAGAGGTTTGATCTTCTTGCAGTCCATGGGACTCTCAAGAGTCTCCTCCAGCACCATAATTCAAAAGCATCAATTCTTCGGCGATCAGCCTTCTTTATGGTCCAGCTCTCACTTCCATACATCACTACTGGGAAAACCATGGCTTTAACTATACGGACCTTTGTTGGCAAGGTGATGTCTCTGCTTTTTAAGATGTTGTCTAGGTTTGCCATCGCCTTTCTCCCAAGGAGCAGGCGTCTTTTAATTTCGTGACTGCTGTCACTATCTGCACTGATCATGGAGCCCAAGAAAGTAAAATCTCTCACTGCCTCCATTTCTTCCCCTTCTATTTGCCAGGAGGTGATGGGCCCAGTGGCCATGATCTTCGTTTTTTTGATGTTGAGCTTCAGACCATATTTTGCGCTCTCCTCTTTCACCCTCATTAAAAGGTTCTTTAATTCCTCTTCACTTTCTGCCATCAAGGTTGTGTCATCTGCATATCTGAGGTTGTTGATATTTCTTCCAGCAATCTTAATTCCGGCTTGGGATTCATCCAGCCCAGCCTTTCGCATGATGAATTCTGCATATAAGTTAAATAAGCAGGGAGACAATATACAGCCTTGCCGTACTCCTTTCCCAATTTGGAACCAATCAGTTGTTCCATATCCAGTTCTAACTGTAGCTTCTTGTCCCACATAGAGATTTCTCAGGAGACAGATGAGGTGATCAGGCACTCCCATTTCTTTAAGAGCTTGCCATAGTTTGCTGTGGTCAACACAGTCAAAGGCTTTTGCATAGTCAATGAAGCAGAAGTAGATGTCTTTCTGGAACTCTCTAGCTTTCTCCATAATCCAGCGCATGTTTGCAATTTGGTCTCTGGTTCCTCTGCCTCTTCTAAATCCAGCTTGCACTTCTGGGAGTTCTCGGTCCACATACTGCTTGAGCCTTCCTTGTAGAATTTTAAGCATAACCTTGCTAGCATGTGAAATGAGTGAAATTGTGCGGTAGTTGGAGCAGGGAAAACCATAGCTTTAACTATATGGACCCTTGTTGGCAAGGTGAAGTCTCTGCTTTTTAAGATGCTTTAGAGAGCTAAAAAAAAATTAATATTGGCACCAGGGGGAGAATTGGTGGGATGCTACGAGTAACATCTCCCCAGTTCATGGCCACAAAAATGTAAAATTATGTGACTGGGCTATCTTAAAGATTTAACCAATGATATTGACCTGGAAATTGTTGCAACTTGCAAGCCTACTAGAAGCTTCTAAAATGCATAGAGCAGCAAGATGGAAGAAAACAGCTGCTCCAATAGTATAGGCTCCTATATGTATGTTTCTGTGTGTGTTTGTGTGCATATATGGAACATAGCAATCCTCTGTAAATTAACCTATTATAGAAGACTGATTAATCAACAATAGACAAATATTTGTTGAAAGATGGACTTCATTTGCAATGTTTTGGAACAGTAAATTCCAGGATAATATTCAACCATGTACTTTCTCTCTACTGTAATTGTTTCCTTATTTTGGCTTCTCCTCTTTGTATGTCTTTTTAAGAATGCTGGCAGCTCTCAGTCCTAAGCAGTCCTGGTACGTTACTTTGTCTCTGGGTATAATAAGTCTTTTTGCATGAGTGTGCACCTTGTATTGAGAATATCTGTGGAACAGTGTACAACTATAGTTATTGTTTTTAACTGGGTGATGATGCCTATAATTCCTCATGCTCATTAAAGTCTGAGTATGACAGCTGACTATCACGCATAATCATAAAAAATAAACACAGTTTTTGACGTAGGACACAAGTACCGGTAGCCATTTTGCTGTGATTCTTGCGACATCTTGGAACCACTGCACTTCCTTATGCCTTCCTTTTGGAATGACATCATTATACTAGAACATTCCTGCATATTTTGCCAAAGGCATCATGCTTCCAAGTAAATATGTACCTGTTGTGAGAATAAAGCATGAGAACTGTCTACTGTGATAACGAGAGTGGAAAGGAACATTTGCAAACATCCCCCAAAATTTTCAGTATCACAATAGAAGATGTCAAATTCAGGGTATGAATTTGTATTTCAAATGTGATTTCTTCTTCTTTTATATAAAACTTAAAATTCACATGGATTGAACTAGCTGGCCTCTCTTGATTGTTTAACAGGCTTCAGAACTGATACCTCATAAGCAGCTGATTACGATATGCAAATGATTATATATTGTCTGCTATCTATCAAGAAAAGCACAGACCCAGAGGAATGTCGGGTGTATTCTGGGTTACGCTCTTGGTTCGCTGTGAACAAAGGGGATCCTCAACAGTGCTCTGCATGAACTGAATGTACACCTTAGACTATGATTCTTCCTCCCCTCTCCTAAATGTAAATGGAAAGGTTATAATAACTGGAGCTTTTTGGTGTCAACAAACTAAGGTGGAGCTACGTCATGAGAAGACATCAAGTGACGGGGAAGACACCCTGCAGGTTGGCCTTCTCCCATGAAAGCAGATACAGCCCATCTTTATGGGATGTTTCCACACCCATTCCCAACATCTGCTAAGCACAAAAATACATGGCACAGTTTTGACTAGAGTGCTTGCATATTCCAAATAACCACCTAATTTTCTTCATGTAATGGTAAACCATCTTCTATCCAGAGGAGCCAGGCATGTTTCCCTGCCCTTCCTTCTAGCACTCATCTGTTATCTCCTTGCCTTACACGCCAATTATACTGTAAGTGTTGCTGAGACAAGGCAAGCTCTTTGCTATTACTACAAACCGGTGCCATCCTCTCTACCCTGCCCACCGCAGCAATTTTTTTTTTTCTCCCTCTGAAATGAATGGAGCTGTGTGCTGTTTCAAACTGGGAAGCAAAATTACATTGTTGATCCTGAAAATTACCAGCAGCTTGCCGCTCCCACCGCCCAATGGCAATTACTCAAGTTGTGTGCAATTAAAATGAAAACCATTTCCATCTCCAGCAAGGACGTGTCATTCCAAGACCAACACAGAACAACTTTCTTTCATGACACAGTCAAATATAAGGTGGCAGAAATAAGAAGGAAAGAGGAGAACGTCCAGCCTGTGATGAAATCCATCCCACCAATTAAAACTCTGTGCAATTGATCGCCCCACTATTTAGATAGTTAATTTATTCCAACGGCATTCCATTCAAATGCTCAATAACCTAATTACTCTCATTTTAAGTAAGTGCCTCTAATCACTTAGTTCAAGAGATATTCCTTGGAACCATAGGTAGAAGGGAAGCTTTTACTATTAGTATCGCTGTACTTGAAATAAATACCTTTCAGATCCAGGGTTATCACTGCAATTCAACAGTAATCAATTCTCAAAGCAAATGCTTGCGAGGAAAAACGTTCTGCCGTGCTCACAAATTACACTGCTTTCCCCCATTGTTTTTGGTGTCCCATATTGCTTGTGGTTTGTGTTCCCACCATTGGCCTACAAGTGTGACAGTGCTCAGTACTGTCTGTTTTGAGCTGATAAAGTTTGCTTTCAAAGATTTCCCTCAAAATTCACTTTTCTTGTGTTATGGAATCTAGTCCAACCCCCTGAACTTCTGTTTCACACTAGATCATTCTACATCATTTAGGCTGTAAGCAACTGCCTCCCCCTTTACCTGGGAGTAAGCCCCACTGAATTCAATAGGACATACCAGTGCTTTCCCTCCTAGAAAAATAGGTGTTGGTACTCATTATGAAGTTGTTGCAGTAAGTGCCACACTTTTTAACATCATCAACAACAAAAGTTGCCTTGAGTACCCCCGGGAAAAAAGCACTGGGACATACGTCTGAGTAGACATGGTTAGAATTCCATTTTAGTCATTTCATTACTTGCTGTCTATATGTTGACGTATGCAAAAATCTGAAAATGCAGCCGTTTTAAATTAAACAAGTGTCCCTATTTCCCCCCATTAAGAGTCCATTTATCTAACAAGGGAAAGTACAATTTCTGGTGTACTCATATTCTTCCTGCACCTGCTCAGCAATATATTCAGAAATGTGTATTCCTATGTGTGCTAAAATCCACTTACTACAGCTAATAATGCAAGCTTCCCTTTCATCTAATCCGTATATGGAGAAGGTATGAACTTGAATTCATTTCCTCTCTCAATATATGAGGCCTTTCTGTCCATACCTCAGAAGACAATAGAAAGTTATTGCCATGTTGATTCCAAAGAACAAGGTATACAAAATGGGGAATATCTTTCATTAGAGCAACTTCTTTTAAGTTGGGTTATATACAACTTTTTTTTTGAATCTTATAACAGGCCACATATCAGTTGTGACCTGACTGCAATGCAATATTTATTTTTGAAAATTAGTGGCGTGGCTATGGGAGAAAGTGAAGCATTCATTTATTGGTTAATTTATTTAATTTATTTTATCCCACCCATCCTCTCTAGGACTCATTTTATTTTCACAATAACCACTCCATGATGTAAATTTTGCAGTGGGGGATAGGTGCAGAGAGAAGAAGAAGAGTTTGGATTTGGTATCCCGCTTTATCACTACCGGAAGGAGTCTCAAAGCGGCTAACATTCTCCTTTCCCTTCCTCCCCCACAACAAACACTCTGTGAGGTGAGTGAGGCTGAGAGACTTCAGAGAAGTGTGACTAGCCCAAGGTCACCCAGCAGCTGCATGTGGAGGAGTGGAGACGCGAACCTGGTTCACCAGATTACGAGTCTACTGCTCTTAACCACTACACCACACTGGCTCTCTAAACCAGAGACTGGTTTAATCCCTATAGCTGCATAGGAATGAGATGGACCAACAGCCTGACTTGGTGTAAGGTAACTTCCTATTTTCCTATGATAACTGGAGCAATAGGGGACTTCAGAGACTGGGGATTGGGTTATTGTAAAGTCAAATGTGTCAAGGAAGATGGGTTTAAACAACCTCATACAACACCTAACACCTACCCTCCCACTTTTCAGGACCAGCCTGACAGCTTCCTGTAATAGGGCCCTCATTCCATGTACAAAAGTCAACAGACTGGTAGCAGAATATTCTGTGTTAACATCACCACTCTCCATCCTCCAGCATATGCTGCCTGAGGCAGCCACCTCCCTCTGCCCAATAGTAGGGTTGTCCCTGTCCCTTTTTTGTCACAGGGCTCCTGTGCTTTTAACAGGCATATGATGGCAGCCAGAAATGTAATAAATGACTGGCTTTTTGATTGTGTTGTCCCTGTTGCACAGGTGCTTGAAAGGTACTGGAGCCTTACAAGAGGGAAAAAAGAGGTGGAAGTCAAATCACTGGTGAGCAGGGAGCTGGTATGATGGGAACAGCCAAATTTTATCTATCAATCCACAGTAACTATCCAGATCTTTAACTGCAGTTCTGTTCCGCTGCGTGGTTTATCTGCATTAGCCAAAGCAATTGTTTTGTAAAGTATGTGTCTGTTAGACCATATTGATATTCTGTGGTTCTCAATTATGGTTTTGATTCGAATGAAAATTCATCCTGGTATGCTGTAAGTATTGGCAAGCTTGGTTGTACTTGCCTTTTAGGTGGTCCATGATGACTGCACAACCAATTGGAATCACAAGGAAAGGGTTGGCCCTGTCACTGTTGCCATCTAGCTTGCCTGCCGTAGATAATTCCTCACTTGAAGGGAGACAGACCATGCTCTGATCTGAACTCCCAAATGGGAGAGTAAGACAGTGACCTGGTAACATTTACCTTAATTGGGCAGCCGAAGAGAAACAAATCACAACAGCATGAGTCTCCTGATGCTTTCCCATATGCTGAGGTGAATATTTGCTGACATGATGCGAAGGGTGAACATACGATACTGCCTTACACTGAATCAGATCATTGGTGCATCAAGCCTAGGGCTCTCTGTTCTGACTCTCTATAGTCTTGGACTGAGGTCTTTTTCCGGCAGTTGGACAGAAGCACACCAACATAATTGGAATCAAAGCTACTTCAACCCAAGCACTCTTGGCCTTCTTGGTGTGTGAAACTGGGCTGCTGAGGGAAATCAAGGTGGCCACCATTTTGTTTTCCCTGATGGCTCAGTCCAAGCAACTGAATATCAATGAACTATGAAGATGATAATTGGAAAGAATGTAAGGCATGTGATGGATTCACTCTGTAATGCGATTAACGGCACGGAAGAATAAGAAAGCAACAGAAATAAACCTTGATGGTTTCCTTTAATCATATCCTTCTCTTCATGGCATCTTATTGTAAGAGAATGAGGAGATAATCTTTCACGCCTAAATATTCCAATTGATTTCTATGTCATTACTCAAATGTGCTTAGGCTACTTAAACAAGACCTGGGCCATATATCTTTTCAAAAAGATTTTTCTTCATAAAATGTGACACCTTTGAAAGTATACACAGTGTTTTCTGAGAGAACACTGAAAGTTAAATAAAGCTTTCAAAAGGATTTATCAGGTAAATGTTATGGATTGCTGTAATTTAATTTATGGGATTAGTTTGACTTTCAATTACCGAGCTTCACACTGAATCACTTTATATCTTGAGCTCTGTAACCAGCACTCCTTACACTCGATCTTTCATTTAGAGAGGGATTATCAATAATTAGACACTGTGGCCTTATTGATCAACAAATCAATACCCACATTAATCATCAACAGCCTAAAAAACAATTCACTCTTTGCATTAAAGAGAATTGGTGCAATCAAATTAGCATCCTTTGCTTATATACGGATCACAGCCTGCGCTTTTAAAAGTAAAGGTAATATTTTGAAGTAGGCTTTTAAGAAATAAGGTGAATTAGTAGATTGAGTTTCAGGTAGAGTGATCCTCTGAGACTTTCCAAAGGACTGTTCTCCATTCACATTTCCATTCCATCCATTTGGGAATGTATAATTATGATTGTTATCATTCACATCAGCATGTCGCACACAGCTCTTTCGTGACAGTGATGTAAAGGAGGAAAGTCCAGCCTTTGATGCTAAAGTGGTGGGGGCCATGTATTTGTGGCAGTGAGTAGGTCAGATGTCACCCAGGTGCTTATGAGCACCATTAATTCATCTTCATTGGTTTTTAGAGCTATAAGCTGTCTTTTTGGAAGAGCAGGGTAAGAATGTTTTGCATAAATAAATAAGGGCACAAACCAATCACATGCAGGTCTAGCTTATGGGCCTTAATTTACAGGCTGGACACCTGGAGAGAGAGACCGAGAGTGGATTGGCTGGATGGATATATTGAAAAGTACTCAGCATACAGATGGCCCAGTTAGAACAGTGTTAGCCAATAATTCTTGGTGAGTATATGATACTCAACATTTGTCAGCTATAACCAACCCTTCTGATGCTTACACACCACTCTTGACTGCTTACAATAATTTAAAGCAATACAGTACAATAACATTCTGTAAGCAAACAATATAAGACATAGATAAAGTATATTAATCAGATATTATTATTATTATTAATCACTTTACTCACAAAGCGACCCAAAGGGACTTACAAAAATAGTATTGGTATTAAAAACAATTTATAAGAATTATGCTACATATTTTGTGTTTTTATTTTGCAAACCACCCTGTGATCTTCACATGAAGGGTGGCATATAAATTTAATGATAATAAAAAAACTTAAAATAACAAACAAAACCAATGATAGCTTAAAAATACATCTATATGGATAGAAGAGAGGTCTTACATATCCCACCACACTGAAAGAGGCCACAAATGAATGAAAACCTTCAAATTAAGAGCCCAAAGCCTGGGTAAAAAGAAAACCTTTTGCCTGGTGCCTAAAAACAGATAAAGATGGATTCAAACTAAAATAAATGAGATTCCAACTAAACATTAGGAATAACTTTCTGACAGTGAGAGCTGTTTGCAGTGGAATAGACTACCTTCATTGGAGATTGGATAGTCATCTGTCAGAGATTCGTTAGCTGAGATTCCTGCATTGCAAAGAGCTGAGCACATGGATTGATAATATGGACAGATTAGCTACATATGAACGAATTGCATGTCGATGCAAATTAAGAATGGATAAATATGAAAAAATCTGGAATGAATATGTAAGCGACAAAGCGGATAGTGGTGGGAAGTGGGGGGGGGGAGGAGAGAGAGGTGGGAAAATATTGTTAAAAGGGTGCAGTCATAGGTATATCAGTGTATTTAAATCTGAATTGTCAAATTGTGTAATTATTGTTATTATGGTTTTTGTTGTAGTGTCTTTTGGGGTTGTTGTTTGTGTCGAAAAAATGATTAAATAATTTTTTTTAAAAAGAAAAGAGTTGGACTTGACGACCTTTGAAGTCCCTTCCATCACTACAATTCTATGATTCTGTGATCTTGCAGTACACACCATGTGGAAACACCCAAAGGCAGAGGTGGTTCCCAGGCGGTGGTGGTGGACCCAGAACACCAGCTTCCCTGCACTGCACCAATCTCCCCTCCACCTTACTCACTCTTGCTAAGTGGCAGGAACCCCACTGCCAGGACAGCAGCATTGTGGGTCCGCCCTATCAGTTGAGCTGCTTCTGCCCAAAGGCACCACAAGACTCCTGCTTTTGCTGCTTGTAGAAGTACTGTACTGTGAGTCTCCAGCTACGTGCAACTTGCCTATCTGTAAATATCCCCCAATATTCCAAACATCTCTAGTGATCTCTCCTTCTTTTTTAAAAAAAAATATTTTTATTAACCAATTTCCACACAACAATTTATCAATCCTCTTAATCAATTATTCCCCTCAACCCTCCCTCTCCCCCCACCAAGGACTTCCCTCAGCTCCCCTCCCTGATTTCTTTACATATATTGTTTACTGCATGTTGTAAAATTGTACATATCCTTACTTTGTCTATCATATGTTCAGCTAATAAATTGTGAATGTTTATTCAAAACTTGCCAAAGAGTCCAATTCATTTTGTTGTCTTTTTAGATAGCTTGTAAAAAGTTCCCATTCTTCCTTGAAGTCACAGTTGTCCTTTTCACGCAGTTTATATGTCAATTTGGCCAATTCCGCATAGCTCATCAATTTTTCTTGCCAGAGTTCTTTCGTTGGGACTTCCTCATTCTTCCATCTTTGTGCTAACAAGACTCTTGTCGCTGTTGTAGCAGTGCTCTCTCCTTCTAAAGGAAGCCAAATCTGGGAAACTTTTTGCTCCCGTGACTTCTCCCTGCTTGGGAATACTCTATGGGAGTCCATATCAACAATGGGAAGCTGGGAACAGAAGTTCAGTGAAGACCCATTGAACAAAATGTGCAATGACACATAGAAATAATGTTGTTTCCACTACAGATTGTTTCTCTTTATAATTAGAAACAACATCATAAATGTTCATTTTGGGAGAAAAGATTCCTGACAAGGTTTTTGCCCTTTACCCTCTTCATCTAGAGGAGAAGGCGAAAGTCATGCTTTAATTTGGATTTGTTATCCTGCACTATCCAAAGGATTAGGACAGGCTGTAACTCTTGTTAAAAAATTCCGGAATCATAAATCTTAATTCTCTGTAACAGTGTACAATCTATAAAGTCCTGTTTTCGTGGATTAGTTCCATGCATTAGAAAAATTACAACTGAGAATGATCACCTTTGCTACTTACAGTCAGTTGATTGCCCTTTTTCATGATGCATATTACACAAAGGAAAAATAGATTGAAACAGTAAATTTGATTGATGGCTAACTACTTATCTTGCATTTTCAGTTTTGTCATCAGTGGGCAAGATGATATGCACCTTAAGTGCCAATCCTACTTTTGGGTGACCTGAGATGAAGGAAAAAGTACTTTCCACCTCCTTGAAAAAGTGTACATAATCTTCCCCCAATTATTCCTTTTATAACTTTCAGAAATCTTATTATTTCTCAGCTCTGGCTAACACCCACAGTCTGTTGCATCTGGTAGTGTTTCTTCCATGGGGCTGTATGAAAACAGCACTTAATATTTCCAGTCCTTTTAAAACTTACTAAAATGAAAAGAATGTTGCAGAATGGGCTTCCTTCTCAATGGTGCAGTCCACTCTGCAGATGTCTCTCTCAGGCACTGTCAACAGACCCTATTCTTTTCACCTCATCTTGGAATATAACACATTTCACATAATGAAATACATCATTTTGTGACTCAAAAATGTCTTGCAATAAAACATCTTGCCAGATTCCTCATCTAAGGTCATGCCGCTGAAGCAATCAGGGCAATGTCATTATGAATCAGCCCTTAAGGAATGCAAAGCTATATTAAATTTTTAAAAAAGCTGGCTTCATTTTGCTGCTCAAAAGTTTCACATTTGACTAAACCGTCGCTACTGTATTAACGCTCCCATTCATATGAACCTTTTCAAGCACTGTAAGCCTGGGGGAGGGGTGTTCATTCTTTCTAATTCAACTATTTCACGGTGCCAAGCTACCGAGGTCCTTGATAAATATTTTCACATTTAATCTCTTACGAGAGAAATGTTATAGGTGGGCGGCTTCAGACATTGATGGAATCAGTACGACCTAAACCATGATGGGAAACAGGAACACATGAGGACATCACCACACATAGGAAGTAGTGTGAAACTTGGGTAGACACAGGTAACAGTGTATATACATCATTCATCAAATCTCTGTTTTCTGCTGTGGATTGCAGAGACTGGGGAGGTTGTGTCCACATACCTAGGGAGCAATCCTATATTCTAGTTGCCAGCTCATGTGACAGAGCTTAAGTTTCCACTGCCTGGTCCCATCCTTGCCTTGTCTCTTTTTGGGGGGCACTTTCATTTGCCTTGGCTCACCCAGTTTTGGCTAAGCTGACTGAGCCAGGACGAGCAAATTAGGCTGATGCATCTTTGGTTGAGCTGAGTTTGGGAACTTAACATTGTCTAAGCCTGTCTGAGCTGGGAACCAGCCGGCTGAGCTGAAGATTTATGTGGTTATTTATTAAATTTACATACTGCCCTCCATCCAAGGATCGCAAGGTGGTTTACCAGTGCTGGATTAAGCCCTGTGGAGGCCCCATGGCAGTCGAAATCTCGGGGGGCCCTTGCAAATTGTCTCCTAATAGATTTTTTATTTTAGCAACCAACGATTTTAATAAACCAATTTTGATCCATTGTCGCAGGGCCCCTAAAAGTTGTGAGGCTCATAGGCTGGTGCCTACCCTGCCTATTTTGTAATCCTGTGCCGATCCCAGCAGATCTGGCCATACTTAGTGGCAGAATGCATGCTGTGCAAGCAGGTGTTCTGAGGTTCAATTCCTGGCATCTACGGTTGACAAAAGACTATGTAGCCAGTGATATAAGAGAACTCTGCCTGAGACACTCTGGGGAGCCATGGCCAGTAAAAGTAGTCCAGCCTCCCCAATCTGGTGCCTTCAATATGTTTTGAACTACAACGCCTGTCAGCCATTGTGGCTGTGCTGGCTGGGGCTGATGGGAACTGTAGTCCAAAAGCAAGGGAACCAGTTTGGGGAGCAGATCCCTGGCCACCTCAGCCTCCGCCCTGTTTTGGAGCTTTCTGCAGCCTGCCATTGGTGGGCATCACACTGCCTCAATCAAACCTCCACCCAGCCCCAGCGCATAGGGAGACTGCATTGTAGCCTAAATCCCATTGAAATAATGACTGACTTGCAATCCCATGCACACTTACTCAGAAGTAATAATAATAATAATAATAATAGTAGTAGTAGTAGTAATAAAATTTTATTTATATCCCGCCCTCCCTAGCTGAAGCCAGGTTCAGAGCGGCTAACAACCATAAAGTAACACAGCATTCTAAAATCAATTCACTTTAAAATCAATTCAAAATCAAATTAAATTAATGGCAACCATTGGACTAGAGTTCTGTGAGGATTACCGAAGGAGGGGGTCAGACTGTGCCTTGGTCAAAGGCCGAGTGGAACAGCTCTGTCTTGCAGGCCCTGCGGAATGATATCAAGTCCCGCAGGGCCCTAGTCTCTTGTGACAGAGCGTTCCACCAGATCGGGGCCATGGCCAAAAAAGCCCTGGCTCTGGTTGAGGCCAGCCCTCTAAGCCCTTTTGAATTCTGTGGGACTGACCTCGGAGTAAACATGGATGATTGTGATGCGTATGTATTTACTTGCAGGGTGAAAGCTTGAGTATAATGCATTACTTATCACAATGCTGCGCATCCCCGTTCCATTGCTGTAAACAGGACCTGGTCCTGATGAATATTTGCTTGATTGCATCCTGTGGCTAGGATCCAAAGGGCTACTTTAGGCTTGCCTAAGTGCTTAGGTATACCTCCTGGAATTTATGGCTCCCCTGCCCCCCTGTTGAACAACTGGCTCCAATCAGTTTAAAAAGCAACCTGTCATTTAGCATAGAGGACACTTGAGGAAATATAAATCCCAAAGCCTCGCTGGGCACATTGCACAATGTTCTTATTTATTTATTACATTTTAAGTCTACCTTTTTTTGTCAAGAAGCTCAGGGTCAGGATACATGTTTCTCCCCAGCGCCACCACCTTTTATCCTCATAACAACCCTAAGAGGTAGGTTAGGCTGATAGGAAAAAAATGTGACTGGCTCAAGGCCAGCCAGGAAGTTTCACAGGATTTGAAACTGGGTATGGCTGGTGTAATCACCATATTACTCTCGCGACAGTTCTTTGGACATTAGCAATACACAGATTAGTATTTGAGGAAGGCTGTAAGCTCAGGGACAAAGGATCTATTTGCATGCAGAAGTTTCCAGGCTCAATAGCAGGCATCTCTAATTATAATTTTTACTGAGTTTACATTTTACCATAATCACAATCCATTAAATAATCTCTTCACCAAAAGCATTGCTCAAACTGAGCTTTGACTTCCCTCCACCCCATTCTCTGGCTTTCATAAATATTCACTTAAATCTTAGCATTTCTATAACCACTGTTTACCTCCTTCTATCTTAATAATTTTATCTTATTAATTGTAAACCAGTTCCCTATATTAACATTACAAATTTTTTTAACTCAAACCTACAAATGTTTTCAGATTTTTACAATGTTCCTTCATATATTGTATAAATTTACTCCAGTCCTTTTCAAACAGCTCGTCGTGCTGGTTTCGGATCTTCCCCGTCAGCTTTGCCAGTTCTGCATATTCCATCATCTTAATCTGTAATTCTTCCAACGTTGGAAGTTCCTGCTGCTTCCATTTCTGAGCCAAAAGTATCCGTGCTGCCGTTGTAGCATACATAAACAAATTTACATCTTTTGGGGGAATTTCATCTCCTATTATACCTAACAAAAACACCTCTGGTTTTTTTTATTAAAGGTATATTTAAGAACCTTTTTCAATTTGTTATATCTCATATTCCAATGGGCTTTTACTTTATTACACGTCCACCACATATGGAAGAAATTCTCCTCCTTCTCCTTACATTTCCAGCATTCTTTATCTTGATTTCTGTACATTTTGGCAAGTTTTGTTGTTGTTGTTGTTTAGTCATTTAGTTGTGTCCGACTCTTCGTGATCCCATGGACCAGAGCATGCCAGGCACTCCTGCCTTCCACTGTCTCCCGCAGTTTGGTCAAACTCATGCTGGTAGCTTAGAGAACACTATCCAACCATCTCATCTTCTGTCGTCCCCTTCTCCTTGTGCCCTCCATCTTTCCCAACATCAGGGTCTTTTCCAGGGAGTCTTCTCTTCTCATGAGGTGGCCAAAGTATTGGAGCCTCAGCTTCACGATCTGTCCTTCCAGAGAGCACTCAGGACTGATTTCCTTAAGAAAGGGTAGGTTTGATCTTCTTGCAGTCCATGGGACTCTTAAGAGTCTCCTCCAGCACCATAATTCAAAAGCATCAATTCTTTGGCAATCAGCCTTCTTTATGGTCCAGCTCTCACTTCCATACATCACTACTGGGAAAACCATAGCTTTAACTATACGGACCTTTGTTAGCAAGGTGATGTCTCTGCTTTTTAAGATGCTGTCTAGGTTTGTCATTGCTTTTCTCCCAAGAAGCAGGCGTCTTTTAATTTCGTGGCTGCTGTCACCATCTGCAGTGATCATGGAGCCCAAGAAAGTAAAATCTCTCGCTGCCTCCATTTCTTCCCCTTCTATTTGCAACCTGTTGTCTTTGTTCTTGGCAGGGATATTGGAGTGGCTTGCCGGTTCCTCCTCCAGGTGGATCACGTTTGCTCAAAACTCTCCACTATGACCTGTCCATCTTGGGTGGCCCTAGACAGCATAGCTCATAGCTTCTCTGACTTATTCAAGCCCCTTCGCCACGGCAAGGCAGTGATCCATGAAGGGGTTGGCAAGTTTAGCCAGTGTCAAATACCATCTATACATCATCTTCATTAAATTTTCCTTAAGTGACATACCCTAAATTTAAAACAAAACAATAGCTGGCATCTCTAAGGAGGGCTGGGCCCCCGTCTGAATCCTTGGAGAGCTTCTGCCAGTCAGAGTAGAGAATACTGTGCTAGATGAACCAGTGTTCTGACTTGGCAGAAGACAGCATTTTCTGTTCTTCCTGTGTTCTCCTTCTGATACTTTCAGACTACTATATATAAAAAAGATGCGTTTAGAAAAGTGCCCTAAGTATGACTTTCAGTAATGCAGTACAGTGGTACCTCAGGTTACATACACTTCAGGTTACATACGCTTCAGGTTACAGACTCCGCTAACCCTGAAATAGTGCTTCAGGTTAAGAACTTTGCTTCAGGATGAGAACAGAAATCATGCAGTGGCGGTGCGGCAGCAGTGGGAGGCCCATTAGCTAAAGTGGTGCTTCAGGTTAAGAACAGTTTCAGGTTAAGTACGGACCTCTGGAACGAATTAAGTACTTAACCCGAGGTACCACTGTAGTAGGGCAAGGAGACCAGCAGTAAGTGGCTCCAGAACCAACCAATTCTTCATTCCCCCCCCCATGCACACTTTCCCCATATTTACACACTTTTGTAAACATTATTAGATGAAGAACCGCATCAAAAATTCGGGCAAGTGAGAATTTTGAAGGATCACTGTATTGTGGTTCACACATTGTTTCAGAAAGGGCGAATTTGACAGATATGGCTTTACATGACTCCAGAATCAAATCTCTCCTCTGTTCCTGTTCATAGTGCTTGAAACCTAGGTGGTCCTCTGGGGCATTATGGGAGCAAAATGGTTGCGTCCCCAAGAAAATGCCGAAGAATATGTTTAGAATAGTAAGAAAAAAATGAGAAAAGAAATCTCAGAAATTTTTCAGAAAAATGTCTTCTGCGAAAGTTCGGCTCAGCTCTGGTAATTTATATTATTCAGCTGCTTGGTTTACAGATTAAGGTTGCTTTCCTAAAAGCACTTACTTTGAAGTATGTTTAATTAAAATCAATGAAACATCCAAGTAAAGATCATTAGGTCCACTGTGCAAATAATGTAATTACTTTGGGATTTAATGGAGCAAAATCTGTGGAATAAGAGTTATTATGTTGTAATTCTGACTGTTGACAATAGAAAACTTTCTTTCCCAAGAAATCACTGTAAATAATTTCCTTGCGAAAGCTCTGTGTGTAGGGAATTGGCTAGTGAAACGAGATTAGAAGAAGATTTAATCATATCAAGCTCATCTCAGTCTCATTTCATTCCTACCTAGAGCTGGTCTCATTTAAGAAAACACCTCCTAGTTCTTAGCCTATTATTGATGGATAAGCAACTGAAGATGCTGGAGAGATAACAAAACGATGGAAAAACAATACATTTGGTTGTCTCACAAAGTGACATCTTTACATATCAAATCCACAGAAATACTCAGGATGCCCCTTAATTTGCTTATGTATTAGGATTTTTTTTTTAAAAAAAAGAAATTGGACCATCTATTCTCTTTGTTTGTTTATTTCTGTATTTATAAATCGTCTTGTGCAATGAGTCTTTAGGCGATGTAAAAATACCAACAGAATACTGCTCTAGTGGTTACGACAAAATAACATGCTGGACACTAAGGGGCATTCCTTTGGCAACACCCACCAGGATATCCACCGGCTCAGCTCGTCTCTGCAGGTCCCTAACCCTGGCTCAACCACAGATAAGCTGGCATAATGTGTTCATGCTGGCACAGCCAGAGCTAAGTCAGCTGAAGCAAAGCTGGCTGTGCCAAGTCCCCCCAAAGGAGAGTTTGGAGGCCATGGAAGGGGCAGGACTGGCGGTGTTAGGGAGAACTTAGGCCAGGTCCTAAACTTGTGCAGATTGGTCATGTGACTTGGCAACCCAGTGTATTGCACTATTTTAAAGGCTTGTTACTCCTCTGCGAGGCTTAGACAGAGCAACAGTAGGAACCTAGTTGCTGAACACAGAGGAGGGGCTAGCTGCTCTGGGACCCACAGTGGTGCACCCAGGGCAGGGTAAGTGTCCCAAGGGGGCGGCGCGGGGTGGGGCAGCAATGTCACCCCTCTCAGGGATGACACCTGGGACAGCCCACACCCACCACACCCACCCTTCCTCCATCAGCGGCCAAACAGATTTATGGATCTGGTGTAACTTCATGGTAGCTTAATTTACACTGGCTTGCTTTACACCTGCTTCTTGTCCGAAGGTTTGCTCCCCGAGGTTTTGTTGAACTTCGCATTCAAATCAAAAAGTAAACTACCCAGTGGATATATTTACATTAAATTCCACACATATTATGCCCGCATATTGAGTATCCACTTATGCCTCTTCTTCTTCTAAATGTATGCCAAGAGGGTGACTACTAAAGGCTAACCCTATTTTGCAAACTCAAACCAGATTTATACCATTTAACGGTACAGACTTACCTCAAAGTATTCTAGGAGTTTTAGTCTGCTGAGATGTTATTTTAGAAACCCCTCACACCCTCTTGCAAATGTACAGTTATTAGGGTTGCTAGGTAAGTAGGACTAACTGTTCTAAACCAATTTAAATCTGTAGTGTGGATACGCTTATTTTGAGAAACGGAGATTTCTAAAACATAAATGTGCCAAAAAGCAAGCACCAATGCTTTAACTTTCAGAAAAACACACAGGGCCCAGACTTGGATGTAGCAGATTTCTTCTTGAGCTTGAGGAAGGGGATGGAGAAGAGATCTCCACAGGTTTCTCCTCCACAGGTTTCCACCTTACACTTGGCCCTTATAAAAGCTGCTCTAGAGGGTTGGAGGATGCAATGGAACAGCATGGGAAGTGGGGGCCTGCAAACCAAATTGGCTAAAATGACCCTTTCCTCCAGTGGAAGCCTCTGTGGTATCCTAGCTCCTTCCACAAATAGAGGTAGTCTTTGTGTTCATGGAGGGTCAAGTCTACAGGTACAGTTACTGTAAGACCTAGTAGCTTTAAAACTCTTGCCCACACAGTGCAATTTCATTAATATTCTAAGCAGGGCTGGCCCAAGACATTTTGGCGCCTGAGGTGGACCTTAAAATTGCGCCGCCTGCCAGGGAAAAAGAGATGAGGGAAGTTCTGCAAGGTGAAGAAAGATTGACATTGGGATCTGCTACCCTGTTGGATCCTACCACCTAAGGCATTCACCTCACCTTGCCACACAGGTGGGGCTGGCCTGGATTCTAAGAATCCTAAGAAGATTCCTTAAATGACTCCTGCCGAAAAGTAGTGGTTATTTCTGAATGATCATGTGTAGGACTATGTCATGGAGCAATGTAATAGGTAAAGGTAAAGGGACCCCTGACCATTAGGTCCAGTCGTGACCGACTCTGGGGTTGCGGTGCTCATCGCGCTTTATTGGCTGAGGGAGCCGGCGTACAGCTTCCGGGTCATGTGGCCAGCATGACTAAGCCGCTTCTGGCGAACCAGAGCAGCGCACGGAAACACCGTTTACCTTCCCGCTGGAGCGGTACCAATTTATCTACTTGCACTGGCATGCTTTCGAACTGCTAGGTGGGCAGGAGCAGGGACTGAGCAACGGGAGCTCACCCCGTCGCAGGGATTCGAACTGCCGACCTTCTGATCGGCAAGCTCTAGGCTCTGTGGTTTAACCCACAGCGCCACCCGCATCCCAATCATGTGTAGGACTATGTCATGGAGCAATGTAATGTTGTTGTTGTTGTTTAGTCGTTTAGTCGTGTCCGACTCTTCGTGACCCCATGGACCAGAGCACGCCAGGCACTTCTGTCTTCCACTGCCTCCCGCAGTTTGGTCAAACTCATAGCAATGTAATATAGAGACCCAAATAGGAGAACTTCTTAAACAAGAGCTTGCTACCCAGTCCTATGTGTATTTGCTCAGATGTTGCCCTACTTTGTTTAATGTAACTTCCAAGTAAGTGTGCAAAATATTGCAGCTCAGGAATGGACAAGCTGTGGTCCTCTGGATCAAGTATATTAAAACTTTTCAGACATGCATTTGGGGACCCATTTCTTAATTTTTCATCATACGTTTGCATGGTGGTAGTGCTTCTGTTGTGACCCGCAGTGCTTCAGATGACACTGGGCTAAGACTCTCATCATCCCTGATCAAGCAGGGGATGAGAAAGGAAAAGCTGTACAGTGGTACCTCGGGTTACATACACTTCAGGTTACATACGCTTCAGGTTACAGACTGCGCTAACCCAGAAATAGTGCTTCAGGTTAAGAACTTTGCTTCAGGATGAGAACAGAAATCGTGCTCCGGCGGCGCGGCAGCAGCAGGAGGCCCCATTAGCTAAAGTGGTTCTTCAGGTTAAGAACAGTTTCAGGTTAAGAACGGACCTCCGGAACGAATTAAGTACTTAACCCGAGGTACCACTGTATAATCCCCCCTTAACAAATACATAAATAGCAACTTTGCTCATTTAAATTGTGTGGAAAGTGTAGAAATGTTACATTTTATAATTCTGTATCTCTTAGAAAACTCTCATTAATACGTCCACTGCTTAGAGGTAGACAACAGACTGTGAATACTGTGCTTAGACTTAGATGCTGCAACAATGCTTTAGAATGGTTAAGCAATAAATGATCAATCTTATTTTCC
The DNA here is from genome assembly GCF_964188305.1 of Podarcis bocagei. Classification (NCBI taxonomy): domain Eukaryota; kingdom Metazoa; phylum Chordata; class Lepidosauria; order Squamata; family Lacertidae; genus Podarcis; species Podarcis bocagei. The sequence goes on from NC_138128.1 coordinate 22,294,139, forward strand.
CCATGGAACGGCTGAAATTAATTCATCACATGGCATACCTTGTCACTTCGCCCTTTCAACCACAAAGAACAAATACGACTGGCAATTCCTTGTACAAAAAGATTATTGGTTTTGCAATTGGTGCTCCGCACACAATCCAGTAAGGCCCACAGTTGGTTCTGATTTAGGATTCAGAACTGAGCTTGTCCTCCCCCTGCCTGTTTTTTCTCCCTCGGACAGTGATTGAATTTATGATGTACAAACCTAATAATTTAACATGGAAAATGTACTAGCTTGGTACAATAGATAATGTGTTTGAAAAATGCTTTCACCGAGTTTTGCATTCATGTTTTTGCTGTATATCAGCCTTGCCAAAAAAGGAGAAAAGAATGAAAACCCGTTTGCAGTAGATCATATTCAGATGGCCAGATTTTCAAAGGGGCCTGAAACCAGCCTTTAATTTCACAGGTGCCATTCCCTTTAAGCATGTGGAAATAATGAATGCAAAATTGTGCATGCAAGATTAGAGGCTGCAGCCCGAATCCCCACTCTGCTTTGCATGCTGGTTTATATCTGTCTTTCTGTCGGAATCTGTTCCTCCACCTTTTTCTTTTCCCCTTCTTTTTGCCCGTGATATTAAATAGGTGTCTTTAATGGGTCCTTTGACGCTACCAAGGGTTGAGCACAAAGAAAAGGATAGACGCCGTAGTTTGCGCTGATAGTGATATTTTGTACATATGACACCGAACAATAAAACTAAAGTTAAAAGACTCATAAAAATAGCAGTTATGAGACATGAAGTGATCGGATGGAGAAGGAAGGGCTTGCATAAAGAGGCCTTGGCTCTTTGATGTTTATTACCACCGCTGAGCAAATAGGAACAATGCTGTTTTTCATGAACACTTCTTAGCATTTGGTATTTAACATTTGTTTCCAATTTTTAACAGTTAACATCGTGGGCTTTCATTATGCCATTGTCTTTAAAAATTGCGCGGGCCATCATGGTTGTAATTTATCTTTTGTACGATATAATTTGGAGCAGTTTCAGGCCAGAGAGGAACATCTGTATTGAAAAGCCGGGGATCTGGACACTTTTAAGAGTTCGAGACTGGGACATGTTAGAAGGTCAGCTTCCTCGTAAACTTCCCCTATCGGTGTTGGTTTTATTCATTATATTTGACATATTAAGCTTCTGTATCTTGGCATAAAGGGACACAATATTGCAGCATATTGGCAAGCTCATTTGCTTTTCACAGCTAGTGTTCTGTCCAAATATCAATCCCCCGGGATAAACACGTGTATATAGACTGTAGGAAAATGAGCCTCAGCAGCAGGTGGCCTTTTGCAGCCTAATGAACACGGCAATCTGTTACTATCACCGCACTGCTTTTCACCAGACAATTAGGCAACTAAGCATGTAATTATTCAGGCCAACAAGACGAGCCTCTTCTCTAATTTCATCTTTTCATTGCTGTTTACTCACCCACACTCCCCTCATTAATGAGAGATTTTCCAGTCTATGCTAATTGGTTTCAATAACATTCATTTCAGTTGAAAGGGGAACGATTCTGTTAATTGGAGAATCGAAAGCGCCTTTTCATTTCAAGTGCGTCCTGCTATGGAAATCTGAATCCTCTCAACAGGTTCGGGCTAATGAAATTAAGTTACACCGCTATCGGTGGCATAATAGAAATAAAGTAATTTATTTTCATTGAAGCATGTGCTCGAGGTCCTTAACAATTAATGCAGCTTGTACTGGGGAGAAATAGGAAATCGTGATCCTAAGTAAACAAGGTTTGGTCTGGTTCCCCACCCCCTCACTTTGCTTTTTTCTTTTTGACTTGCTTATTTAACTTCCTTTCTCTGGTTAAGCGGCTAATCTTTTCAGTCCCGTTTCAGAAATAAATAATGTGAAGAATGCTCCTTAAAATAGAAGTTTAATATTAGAACAGTTATACCAAAATAATCAAATGAAGGACAATTTAAAGTCCTCATTAATCTGTCAAATTAGTACTATGTGGTGGTGTTATATATATATATATATAAAACGAAAACATAGTTTAATGTATTGGAGCAGTCCAAATAGCCACATGCAGACGATTTAAAATCTAGTTATGTCACTGTGCATTTGGGTTTAATAATAATGGAAATCCCGAAGGCATTTGAGACGCTGCTCCTTGGATCAGCACATTGATGGAAAACTATTAGCTTTAATTCCCCTGCCCTCCTCCCTAATAATAAAGTGACCAAAATGGCTGGGTCCCATTCTGCTACACTGCATCCTTTAAGAGAAAGCTGCCTATTGCTTCAAGAAATCCAAGAAATCAAAAGAGTTAGGTTAAAACATTTCTGGGCAGAAATGCCACACCTGGATATCTGACAGGAGGCTGATAAATCAACATTTTGATCCTTTGGTAACCTGGTGTCTGTACTAATGGTGCGATAAAGCATGGACTCAGAACTTCATGGTTCCCCATGTTTAGATGGTAAAAGGCATTACTGTACTTTACTGACATCGAAATGTGGCAACAGAGTCTTGCTGTGTTTTTTGCAGTAGGGTTCCTGTTCAGGCAGCTGTACCTGGCCATGTGCCCTAAGGTCTTGCCCTAATGGGACCAGTGGCCCAAATGGTTAATTTCTGAAAGAAAAGGTATCAGGGTTAAAGCATACCAAAAAGAGATGCCCTTTCACCCAGAAGCTTAGTCCTAAGTTTAACCACAAGTTGGTTGAAAACAAAATGAACAAATGAACGAACAAGCAAGGGTTTGTCTGTTCTGGTCAGAGTGTTTGTGTGTGTGTGTGTGTGTGTGTGCGCGCGCACACGCACTGAGGTACAATCCACCATTGCAAATACATTCCAGAAATGAGTACAAATTGCCTTGACCCAGATTCAAAACTGAAAACAAGCAGTTTAGGAAGCAATCCCAGATCCTCAAAGTGTCCCTATTTTCTAGGGATGGTCTTGGATTTACAGAAGCCACCCTGGTTTCTGATTCGATCCTGGAATGCCCCACTTTTTCTTAGGATGTCCTTATTTTCACCGGAGAAATGTTGGAGGGTCTGGAGCTATGTGACTACCGAGCCAAGGAGAACATCTGAAGGCAGCCCTGCATAAGGAATTTTTTTTAAAAAAGTTTCATGTTTTATTATGTTTTTATATATGTTGGAAGCCGCCCAGAGTGGCCGGGGCAACCCAGTCAGATGGGTGGGGTATAAATAATGAATGAATGAATGAATTTTATTATTTCGGTCACAGACCAGTTCCAGCCCACATACAATATCAAGGAAGTCATAGAACACGATAGGGATACATTTGAATTTGCAATTAGGTATAACAGGGACGCGGGTGGTGCTGTGGGTAAAACCTCAGCGCCTAGGACTTGCCGATCGTATGGTTGGCGGTTCGAATCCCCGCAGTGGGGTGAGCTCCCGTCTTTCAGTCCCAGCTCCTGCCCACCTAGCAGTTCGAAAGCACCCCTAAGTGCAAGTAGATAAATAGGTACCGCTTTATAGCGGGAAGGCAAACGGCGTTTCCGTGCGCTGCGCTGGTGCAGGCTCGCCAGAGCAGCGATGTCACACTGGCCACGTGACCCGGAAGTGTCTGCGGACGGCGCCGGCTCCTGGGCCTCTAGAGTGAGATGAGCGCACAACCCTAGAGTCTGACAAGACTGGCCCGTACGGGCAGGGGTACCTTTACCTTTATAACAGGGACAATAAAGATATAGAAACAGTTAAAAATATATATAAATTAAAACTTAGTCACTAACATATAACATAAAATTATCATTTAAAACCTTAATCATTATGATAGCACAGCTTGTTCCCTAAGTTTTATGGCAATCACACAGAATTTGGCTACCCTTAACGTGATCTCAGGATCCTTGAAAATAATGAAATAACAACAACAACTATACCACACAACAACGGAATAGGACATCCCAATTTTCATCAGAGAAATCTTTGAGGGTATTCAATTCTAAGCATGAGAAGATAGCAGAAATTACACAGGCTTGAGTTAAACCGGCATAAAGCATGCCAGAATCAAATTTTGTTCAGAAGCAGGGCTATTCCTGACTGAGACAACTTAAACCAGACAAAGGGAAAACAAGCTTTTAGAATAGAGTTTGGCGTACACCACACTTTATGTCGACTGCAAGAAGATCAAACCTATCCATTCTTAAGGAAATCAGCCCTGAGTGCTCACTGGAAGGACAGACCGTGAAGCTGAGGCTCCAATACTTTGGCCACCTCATGAGAAGAGAAGACTCCCTGGAAAAGACCCTGATGTTGGGAAAGATGGAGGGCACAAGGAGAAGGGGACGACAGAGGATGAGATGGTTGGATAGTATCTTCGAAGCTACCAGCATGAGTTTGACCAAGCTGCGGGAGGCAGTGGAAGACAGAAGTGCCTGGCGTGCTCTGATCCATGGGGTCACGAAGAGTCGGACACGACTAAATGACTAAACAACAACAACACACTTTATGTCAGCGTAAGTTCGGCTGAGTTGCCAGGTCGTGTGACCCTGCTGAACAGAGGTAGGATTCAGTAGAAGTCTCCTCTTCTGCTCCATCGCTCCCTCAGAATGCCTATTTTTCATAAATCCCACTGGGCTCAGCTCAGCTCAGCTGGCTGGGCCCCGGCTCAGCCAGGATAGGGGAGGTATGCCATTGTAGCACAGGAACCAACCAGGAGAGCTGCAGACCTGCCACATCATAACTTGCTCATCTTGAGCGAACTAGGGTTAGGAATCCACCCTTAGAATACTTAAGAATCAGCTTAGCATTCTTTCTTGCTCTTTCCCTCCCCTTCCTTATTTCAGGAGAAATCTCACAAGAAACAAATTGTAGCAATGCCGAGCGAAGTAAGGGAACCGGTCTCCTTTTGTGAATCAGGACTGAAATGGCAAGCAATAAAAAAACAACAACTCTTAAAGAATATCCTGAGTTTCCGGGGAATAATTAAAGAGAAATATTGGCCAAGGGTTTCCTGAACATACAGGGCAAACTAATGAAGTTGTTGCAGATGGACATATTGCATGTGGGAGGCCTTGGCTGTAGGGGTGGGTCAATGGTCAACAGATGGATCTGAAGAGATGGTTTATTGATTATCCTTAAGGTTTGGGGAAAGGAATATGCTCATCAACAGATAGCTAGTTTCCACCAAAGGCCATTTAGGACTAATAATCCGTTTCATTTGGCAGAGTTGCCCTAGGTGGTTGCATAAAATTGGCCAAACCATTTATTGTTTATCACTGCAGAAAGGAAATAAATTGATTCAAAGAACTGGGAAATTTGGGAACTGCTTTATCTTTCAGTGGAAATTTTTGTCCCTTTTGTTGACAGCAGCCAGCTATGAGGCAGAAGAAAGTGTTGGTGTTACTAAACAAGTCTCACCACACTCTGACGTTGTGGCATCATTGTTGTGATGTACACAAAGAAGGGCAAAGAAACTCGCAGTCTGTGGGCTTGATGTGGCCAGTGAGGCATCCTCCAAAACTCATAGCATCCCCCGCTTTCCGCCCATCTAGCAATTAGGCAAAAAACCCCATCCTTTTATGGGAGTCAATGGAATGTTTTTTCCTCAGCTGGGGAGGGAAGGAATAACCACCCCATCCTTGCATGCTACATCCCTGCTCCACTTCAAACTGTCCTTCCCTGCATGGCAGTTAGGCTTGGGAACAGCCTTCTATTGGTGCGAAAAGAAGGTTGTTTTCAAGCCAAATGGCAGCTGATTGTTTGCTAATACAATGCATTTGTTCATGTTGTTTTCTCCAGCATATGCATTTTGATGCAAGCTTTACCCTAGTACAGTGGTACCTCGGGTTAAGTACTTAATTCGTTCCGGAGGTCCGTTCTTAACCTGAAACTGTTCTTAACCTGAAGCACCACTTTAGCTAATGGGGCCTCCTGCTGCTGCTGCGCTGCCGCTGCACGATTTCTGTTCTCATCCTGAAGCAAAGTTCTTAACCCGAGGTATTATTTCTGGGTTAGCGCAGTCTGTAACCTGAAGCGTATGTAACCTGAATCGTATGTAACCCGAGGTACCACTGCATGAGCATTTTTGTGCACATGACTTGACAAAGTGCCTGCTCTGAAGGAGGTACTGTATGTGTTGTTTTGCAAGATGTGAATTAGGGAGGTTTGCCTTTCGATGCAAACCAAATTGAATTGCTCCTCTATCCCTAGTGGAAAGGACCCTAAGCTGCGCTTCAGAGAGAGAGAGAGAGAGAGAGAGAGAGAGAGAGAGAGAGAGAGAGAGAGCCCCACCCCACCCCCCAAGCTTAGTTCTTCACGAAATTTACTCCACTCTGAAAGTGAGACCTGGAAAGAGTTAACAACGTTTCCCCCCAATCTTCATTCTTGCCTTGGCCACACCAATCACTGGAATCCAACCCCCCTACCAGAATTGCGCAAGAGCAAAAGTAGCATTTGGGCTGAAAAAGGCCCCTTGATGCCTCTGCTTTTATTTGGGGCAGTGACAAGTCCTATAGGTCCCCAGGATGACATGGGGCTCAGTTAGTGGGGGGCAGAGATGCACTATAGCACTGCAGAGAGAGAAAAGCCCAGAAGGATATTTTTTTTAAGCATACTTTTTAAAAAGATAGGCAGAACATGTAGACAATAAAATACTCCCATTTTTAAAGTTTACAGGGATATTATTTAAAATTGTCAGCAGATCTGCTGAGTATTAAGAGCTCTGCCTCTGTATCCCCATCAAACCAGAGGCAAAGTAATTTCTGCAAAGCAATTGATACGCTCGCAGAGGGGCTCCTTATTTTGATTATAGAAAGTTTTGATTATAGAAAAGAAAAACCACCTTCTTTTTTCCATTTAGTTTTTTTAAAAAATAGAAAAAAAAATCTGATTTGCCACAGGTATCAAGATATAAAAGAATATGAGCTACAGGGTTCATTTGTGGAGGTTTAAGTAAGAAAAATTTAGGGCGAATTGTGCTGCAGGCTTTGAGAGCTCTGAATTTTACTCCAGAGTTTTGCTTTTAAAAAAATGTAATCAGTGGTTGCAAGAAATGGAGAACAGGGGAGCTGCTTCAACGTAGGTGGGAACATACCTGTGGTTGCGGGGGTGGGGGTGGGGGTGGGAGTATTCCCTAGTCCTGTCTTATAACGAGTGATTACTTGGGCTAACTGGCTACAAAACAGATGAGTAATATCTATTTTCTACCTTTGCAGAATGTAATGAAAAACAATTGAAACCAAAATAAAGTTGTTAATGATGTAATTGATTTTGGAAAAGCTAGAAAGGTTTGACATAAAACCCACTACGAGAAGTTTCTGGGAGTGGTTATTTCAATGGAATCAGTTATACCCAGACCTTTTACTGGATAGCAGCCGGGCAGTGGAAGGAGAGAATTGTGATGTTAGTAAACGAGAATTACCATACAGTGGTACCTCAGGTTACAAACACCTCGGGTTACAAACTCTGTTAACCCGGAAGTAGTACCTCGGGTTAAGAACTTTACCTCAGGATGAGAACAGAAATTGCACAGTGGCGGCGCAGCGGCAGCGTGGTACGTCATGTTAAGAATGTTTTCAGGTTAAGAACACACTTCCGGAACGAATTAAGTTCATAACCAGAGGTACCACTGTATCAGTCTTTCAACGTTCCAGATTGTGACATCAGTTCTGCAGTTGTATATTGCTGCAAGGTGCATCTCCATGGATTAAACACTCGCTTCTGTGTGGGATTGTGTCCAAGGTCTCTGTAGATGTCCATGCAGCTATTGGTGATGCATTTGATCTTCAACTGAAACCACCCACCATAAACAAAGTTCTATTCATGAAATGCTTCTGCTCATGGAAGAAGGTTTCCGTTGCAGCTCACTGTGTCAGCCCCAAACCCGGAGGGCTGGTGGAGCCTCCAGAATAGTGTGGGAGCTGCTGCAGGAGGTTGCAGAGGAAGGGAGAATCGGGGAAAATCAGTTCCACTCTCTTTTCTGCGAGTAGGAGTCTCAACTGAATAGCAGGCCCTTTGTCTATCAACAGTCCAGAGGCATCTTTCTAATGCAACCAGCAGGTGAACTGCCACTATCATAAACAGAACCAAACCTGTACATGCAATTTTATCGTTATCACCCACAAACATGGATAATAAGAATCGGCGGGGATTTAACCACATGTTTTCTTTCATAATAGTTTCAATCTCAGCACTGTCGCTTTCCCCAAAGTATTTTTTTAAACCCCTCACCTTTTTTGACCGCCTACATTTTTGAGTTCATCTGGAAACCTTGCCTTCCTGAAGAACATCATAACTGCCAATAAGTAACTTACAGATACCAGTTCATTTTGATGCCTTCATAAATTTTTAAGTGAGCTTTCCCCCCACTTTGCCTCCTTTTATTCTGCTCAAACGAGCTAATGGAAGACTAAAATGTAATTAACATTATGTAAGGCAAAACATCTATATCTGATTTTATGAAATACAGTGCGTGCTTTAATAAACAATCTACTTTGCAATATTTTATGTTTTATTCCCAGTTAATTGCCTGGTGGGAATCGCCTGGCTTTCTTCTTTTCCAAACAAGAAAAGACTATCAAAGTGGCAAATTTAGATATAGATAGATATTGCTTCAATTATAACTATTTGTACATTGTGGTGGTAGCAGTGACAGTATGTAAATGCTATTGCTTCCTCTACCCCTTCTTGGCTTGTAATATATATAATGGGGATGGAGTTATAAAACAATACACTGCATTCTGTTATGAATATTTCAAGAATTATTTCTTTATTTTGTGCACAGCTCATAGTGCTGGCATTTGATTTATAGCTGCACCGATGTACCTGGGGTTGCTAAGGTTACCCAATTTCATTCACCCACAGATATTTGAGATCTACATAATCCCATCACATCATCCACTGCATTTCAAAGTGATGTTGATAAATGGTACCTTGCTTAGATGATATTTCCATTTAGATGTGATATATCTCAGGATTCCTGTCTTTTAAAATATTGTGGTTGATGAAATTTTACATTATGTGCATACACAGACAGCAAAGTTAACATTTCCCACCCCCAAGTTTGAAAAGGCCCCCCAAAACCCACAAAGTAAAGGAGGTATCTGGAATTCTAATCTGTTGAGCTTACTTTTCACTGTGAATTCAAATAGTTATTCTTCAAGTGCTATCAGATTATCTTTATAAGAAAGGACACCTGGAATCTAGCCGTCAACAGAAAGCAAAGGTATCTCATGTAGCTCACTGGTTTGAACCAGCAACTGGTAAGGATGAGGAACTGCAATAATAATAATAATAATAATAATAATAATAATAATAATAATAATAATTAATAATAATAATAACAACAACAACAAATTAATGTACTTAAAATATATTGATCTCATATTTCTGAAATGTCCAATGTTGCTCTCAAAATAATTCAAAAACACTATTATTAATGCAGCAAGATTAATCCAAAAATAATCTAAATTTAAAATCCAAACTGCTTTAGTAGCCAGCATGCCGCAATCATCAGGGCAACCACCCAAAAGCACCAGATGCTCTTGCTTCCCAAACTGAGGGACTCGGGGAAAAAGGGTCTCTCAGAGATTATTTCGGTAGGTGTGTGGGCTTGTACAATGAGAGGTGCTTTTAAAGAAACTGTATGTACATCTTAGGCAGCCTGTGAAAACATTCAAAATGTCTCCACCTCCATCATTCTGCCCGGACATTGAGGTCCAGTGCAGAGGGCCTTCTCGGTAGTGGCGCCTGCCCTGTGGAATGCCCTCCCACCAGATGTCAAAGAGAAAAATAACTACCAAACTTTTAGAAGACTTCAGAAGGCAGCTCTGTTTAGGGAAGCTTTTAGTGTTTAATAGGTTATTGTATTTTAGTGTTTTGTTGGAAGCAGGCCAGAGTGGCTGGGGAAACCCGACCAGATGGGCGGGGTATAAATAATAAATTATTATTATTATTATTATTATTATTATTATTATTATTATTATTCAAAGGGTAAAACACCAAAGAAGTTTGCATTGCAGGGGGCTGGATTAGATGACCCTTGGGTCCCTTTTAACTCTATGATTCTATGATTCTATGACTCTTGTGCTCCTGTACGGATGACAGAGAGGGGTGTGTGTGAGTGTGTAGAAACTAGTTTACCATATATAGGTAAGACAATAATATTAGTCGCTCTCTCCATTGCTCTTGCCTCTGGCCCTGCCCACCGCTTTCATGTGGCCCCCAGAAGTTCACCCAGGAGGGAATGTGTCCCTCAGGTTGGAAAAGGTTCACTGCCCCTAACTTATGAGATCAACAAAAAATATTAGGGCAGGACCTGTAGCCCAGAAAGGAGAGCACTGTGCTTTATTTGGCAATTTCAGCCCTGCACCACAGTGCTTGAGAAACCCTAATTTGCGGTAGTATACAGAAGCAACATCTAATGAAGGAGCTGAGTTCTCCAGCGATGTTGGATTGTTGTCCATATGGCACGAGCAATGTACATGGTACATTGGTGGAATGCTCTGTCCCATGAGACTAGGGCCCTTCAGGATTTAACCTCCTTCCGTTGGGCCTGTAAGACAGAGCTATTCCGCCTGGCCTTTAATTTGAATTCAGCCTGATCTTTTATTTCCCTTCCCTTCCCTCCCCCTCCCCTTTTATGAAGGTCTGAGACCACACAGCTAATTCTCCCCTGGCCTCCTCGCTGGCCCAAGTAGGACCAATTCAGCCAGCTAGCCCTGGGGATTATCTAATGCTTATTTCCCCTAAATTGATTTTAGATTTTTATTGTTATCCATATTTTTATACTGTATTTTATGCTGCTTTTATAATTAAGTGTTTTAAATTTGTTCTTAGCCGCCCTGAGCCTGGTTTTTGAACCAGGAAGGGCGGGGTATAAATTTTTTAAAAAATTATTATTACAGCACAGTGCAAGCAACAAAATTAGGTCCTTGTTCCAAGAAGGTTACAGTTCATGGAAGCATTGATGCTCTAATTTGTTTGAAGTGCATGGTTATTGTTCAGAAGCTGCTCTGTGCTTTCTGCTTATCTGACAGTGGTGCTGCCATTAGTACATCCAGAGAGGACCACTTCTGGATGGGATGATGTGAAGGTGGGTTCCCACGAAGCAAGACACAGTGATAACAGCAAGAACCTTTATTGAACAAACAGAATAGAACAGGGGCAAAGCAACTGCTTATATGCATTTCTGAAGGCCTGGGCCACGCCCACTCTTAACACGATTGGCTGCCAAAACTCCTAAACTGCGAATCATATCTCAGAGTTTAAGGGCCAATGGCAGTGGCGCAAATCCTGAAGTGTTCTGTGATTGGATATCATGTATTGAATGATATCAGAATCCTTAGTCCAGACTCAAGCTTAGGCAAACACAGACCACTGAATACATAACACCACCCATTATTCTATGGGGAAGAGAGAGCTGTGGTAAGGAATAAGATTCCTAGAAACATCTTCCTGCTGCTATGGAGCCCCCTAGTGGACTGTATGTTATACAACCACTGATGAGAACTGGAAGAGTAATTTATGCAGAATATCAACATGGATGGAGTTTTTTGGAATTATATAGGGGAACAACATACACATTGTGCTTTCTCCTTTGTTTTTTGAGGAGGCTTTACTGAGGCATACTAAGCATTGTATTTTCAAAAATGAGCCTACAAGGGAGCCTCTGTGTCAATGAAGACAAAGCAAGTGTATTACTGGGAAGAGAACTGTGCTTCCATTTTCCTCCCTGAAGAGAAATGGAGAGGTAAACAGTTCTTTTCAGATCTCTGGTCTCAATAGTCATCTCCTCAACTAACTAGATGGCTAAAAGAAAGAAAGAAACGACACAACAAGTCTAGGGTGAACTAGCACGATCCAAACACGCCCACCCACAAAGCATACAAAACCATACAACACAATGGGATAAGGATGGTCCAAGCAGATTTTTGTCTTTGCAGTGTGTAAGAGTTGGCAGCTGTTAAATATGAGAGGTCACGAAGTATCTCTAAAAAGACATACAGCACCCACAACACTCTTCATCTCCCCCCCCCCCGGATTGGTGCAGACAGAGGCTGCTGGCCAGAGACATTCCCATACTCGAAGCTTTCATAAGTGTGACCCTCTATTTTTATTAAGTTATTTTATGCCAACAATAAAACTGCTCATTCAAGGAACTCTAGGTGCCCAAACAATTAATTAATGCAGGGACAATGTAACATATTAATAACTATCCAGCTGCATTAGAGCTTTGTCTTATATGCATGGCATAAACGTAGCCAGGCAGCGGTATGAAAAAGTCATAAACAGTTAACAAATTAACTCAGCCTGTCAACTCAAGCAAAAGAAAACTCCACTTCACACTTCCCCGCCAGCCGAATCGTAAACTCTGTGAAATGTCTGGAGGGTCGTCAAGTTCAGGTTATTTAAGAGCCAGGGCAAGAGGAATGAGCAACATTTTGACTGGGCAGCTACGTAATCAGTGTATATCCTCCATTTTGGAAAGCTAAGGTTACATCGAGCTCAAGATATTGGTTGTAGCAGCGGTTGCTTGACTTTGGAAGAGAAGTAGTTTCTGAGGAAAGAAAGCAATTTAAAGGCCGCGATCAGCACCAATTCCATCCGAAAGTCCTAAAGGTGGTCTGTGCAGATTAGAGCACTTTGCAGCTGTGCTACTGGATGGGTGGGCACATTTTGCCTGTTCCATTTTGTAAAACTTTCATGATTGGCTGTGCTTGGTCCATACTGCTTGTTTATTGAATGTTGCTATCATTATTTCTGAAAATGGGCACGAAACGATTCCAGTTAAACAAATGATTCCAGTTAAAAAACACCTACATTTGCTTCAAATTACAACATGCACATTTTAGGTAGTATCAATACTCATAGTAATTGAAGTACCCTAGCGTACGAAGTACGTTCAGATTTGCAATAAGCATTTGCTCTTAATTCTGCCTTCAGTTTTTTACACTGGTTGGGTAAAAGCAATATCCTTTCGAGTTGTTTTTTTTAGTGTCTGTCTGTCATCACCATTATAAATAATAAAACCAGGTCTGAAGCATTTTCAGTGTATAATTATAATAATTATTATTTGCATTCAAAAATTTAATCTACTTTCTAAACAGCACAGAGGGCAACATCTCCTGAGAGGGCAGAGAGCATATTTCCTTATTCAGCCACAGACAGCAGTGATTTCAACTACTGATCACGGAATAAGGATAGTGCTGTAATAATCACACACACACACACACACACACACACACACGCGCGCGCGCGCACACACACACACACACACACACACACACAACCTGGTTGTGTGTTGGGTGATAAAATCTTTAAGTTCTCTGCTCCCTACTACATAATAGCAGCCTATAAGATAGCAGGAGGGAAAATACCTCACAAGGTTGTTGGGAGTTAGTTCTTTAAAAAAAAATGCTTTGAGATTTTGGACTGGAAGGAAAACATTATGTTATAGAAATATTGAGAATTATGTCGCCTTTTCAAATAAGGTCATTCAAAGCACTTAGCTGGGGGAGTGGGGGAGAATGTGGTGAGAGGTACGGAAGAAAAGGTGCTTTAAAACCAGGTAATAAAACTATAAAGTTAATGAGGGAACTGTGTTCCACTTTATAGTATAGCCACTTTATAAAAACCTTCTTAGGAGCTAGGCTTTCAGAGTAATACAGTGCGCACTATAAAATGGATGTTTAATGTAGCTGGAGGCCAAGAAAAACATTGTATAATTGTACTAAGCAGCTCGCTAAGTAAAATGATAGCTTTTAAAGGATGAAATATAGCACGTGTGGCCCGAGTTGCAGCGGCCTCCAGCTTGATATTGCTTCAATAACAGTTTCTTCATTTCGCTCGCAAATGCATCTCTGAGGAGATTTGTAACAAATATATTATCTGCCTGGAAAATAAGCTGTTAACTAGACCTAGTGCCATTATTCATTGTGAATAAATTACCTGACCATTTTGTCCCCTCGGTTGCTTTTTTTTATTATTATTTGACAAAGAAGCAATTTACATTTGGGGAGGAGGGAGAGATGCCACAAAGTTTGAGAAGAGACCCCTAATGCCACCGACGCCACCACAAGCCCATAACCATGGATGGGGATGATAAACCTAGTTTACTGGAGTGCAACTACTTTTGTGTTATGGGTTACATCTTCCCAGTGTTCCTGAAGTGGTTCTCTCCCTTTCTTAGTATGGCATCTCAGTGGGGTGACGGTGAGTTCTAGGAGCCTTGTTATCTTAGCCACAATCTCTCCCCTTAAATGCCACAGATATCCTAGGTCCCAGTCCGTTCCATCTGCCATGCTCTTCCAGCTCTTCCCAACATAATTGGCCAATGTCTTTTAAAAAAACCTTCCTCTTCCTGATAATCACACGTGCAAGGAGGACTTTCTGCATACAGCTCACCTCCAGTATCCATTGCAGACCCTCTTTTCCAGGGACAGTCCCAGATTTACAGAAGCCCTCCCAGTTTCTGATTTGATCCTGCAATGTCCTGCTTCTCCTTATGATGTCCTTATTTTCATTGGAGAAATGTTGGGGGTTATGGAGTTATGTGACTCCTAAGTAACTATACAACCTTTAGAAGACATCTGAAGGCAGCCATGTATAGGGAAGTTCTTTTTAATGTTAAATGTTTTATTATGTTTTCATATATGTAGGAAGCTACCCAGAGTTTCTGGGGCAACCCAGTTAGATGGATGGGGTATAATAATAATAATAATAATAATAATAATAATAATAATAATAATAATAGAATAGGACATCCCAAGCTTTCTCGGGACTGATATCAGCTTGGCTTCCATTGTCCAAATATGCCTTCACCTCATTCTTCAGAAAACCTTGGCCGGATTCTCTCACTCAGGAGGGAAAATACACCAGGCAATATCATTGTTGAGAGATGAGAAGGCTACAACTTTTGGGCTTTTCAGTTTAAAGTCCAGCAAGAGGTGGCATGATTGAAGTACAGTATATAAAATCATGCATGGGATAGAGAAAATGGATAGAGAGAAGCTTTTCTTCTTCTCTCATACCACTAGAACGAGTGAATATCCACAGAAGCTGAATGTTGGAAGTTTTGGAATAGACAAATAAAGTACTTCACTTAGTTGGCATCCATTTGTCTTGGGAGACAATGGAAGAGTACACCTTCAGGAATATAATCAAACCACTGGAGAGTTACAGCACCTGCTGCGGCTGTTCACATATGGCACATAGTTAAACTATGGAATTCTCTTCCACAGGAGCCAGTGTGGTGTAGTGGTTAAGAGCGGTAGTCTCGTAATCTGGGGAACCGGGTTCGCGTCTCCACTCCTCCACATGCAGCTGCTGGGTGACCTTGGGCTAGTCACACTTCTCTGAAGTCTCTCAGCCCCACTCACCTCACAGAGTGTTTGTTGTGGGGGAGGAAGGGAAAGGAGAATGTTAGCCGCTTTGAGACTCCTTAAAGGGAGTGAAAGGTGGGATATCAAATCCAAACTACTACTACTACTACTACTACTACTACTACTACTACTACTACTCTTCTTCTTCTTCTTCTTCTTCTTCTTCTTCTTCTTCTTCCAAGTTTTGTGGATTTAGAAAAGCATTAGACAAATTCACGAAGGATCAGGCAATCAAGAGCAGCTAACCTGATGGCTAAGTTCTTCCTCCACCATTGAAGGTTGTGTGCTTCTGAATACCTGTTGCTGGAAATCGCAGGAGGGGAGAGTGCTGCTGCTTTCATGTCTTGTTTGTGTCCTTCCCATAGGCATCTGGTTGGCCTCTGTGAGCCCAGGATATTGGGGTCGATGGCCCACTGGCTTGGTCCAGCAGGCTTTTCTCATGTTCTTAAGCTGAGCATTTCCACAGTGTGGCAACTGCTTTTAGACAAATGCTCTAATATGTCAGACCACTGGTCCATAATTCCTGCCCAATAGTGCCTCCTCCAGTCTTCCACGGTTTTTCTGGATCTCAAGCAACGGCACTCCCTAGTCCTCGAGATCCCAGACTGACTGTGGGTCCTCTTGCACGCAAACATGCATTCTGTCACAGAGCAACAACCTCTTTTCTTTACCAGCAAAGGAGTAGTGTGTGGGATTTTTTGTGGGTGAGGTGGGGTTTTCTGTGATTTCCACTACGCTAGAGTAAACAAGCAGCGTGGGGGCCACGCATTATGATGTAATCAGTGAACAAGACATATGTAAAATTAAAGATCCTGCTATGCATGCAAAATTCATTGCTTGTCAGACTGAAACATCAAATGTTTGTCCTGTGATGGTGCTGTTGCTGATTAAACAAGGGGAACTTCTGCAGCAGCCCTCTTAATACCCCAATTTAAGACACAATTCCCGGCTGCATTTATATTTACAACGCATTCTCAGGCCGTCTGCTCTGCTCTACACTGAGACACGTTGCAGAGATAGCCAGATTTGAGTCGACATTTGAACGCATGTAAAATTTGTTATCGCCCCCGCGCAGTCAGGAAGTTTGTGCCGTGTCACGCAAACGTTATTTGACTGCTGCTAATTATAGGCGTATAAAAAAAATGGTTAAGTCTGCAGAGGTCTTATGAAGCAGACACGAGTCTATAGCTGTTGATTATTAAAGGCTATTATATATTGATAGGTTAGGATTTATCACCGAAAGTATAAACCGATTGCTCTGGATTGGATGGTAGGCATGCCCGGGGGAATAAGCCGCTGAGCTGTTAGCTTGGGGTAATCTATCAGTAGGAGGAGAAGTGTGTTCTATCAATTAAAGGAACAAGCAATTCTACTGATTTGCTGCTGGCAGACTAATAGAGATAATGGGTTTTACTGGACAGGCACAGGTACACAACTGTTGGGGAAAGACAGCAATATTAGATAATTTTTTTTGCAAACACACACACACACACGCACACACAGCCTAGTTCATTAAAGCATTATGACTGCTGCTGCACAGATATGTAACTGAAGGACACCTGGCACCAGTGTGTCTAGCTCAGACGGATCTGCAGGAGATGCAGAGGAAAGGTAATGGGGAGAAGTCTGTGCCTTTCAGTTTATAGGCATACATTAAGGGCTATATGGGAGAATAAAGTTATTTCTATTTATATATGTTTACTTTTGATGATATAACAACCTCCCCGTCTCTCCCCAGTCTGACACAGTGTTTTTTAGCACCAGAATCCGATCTGTGCCGCCCTCCCCTTGCCAAGTCATAAATTCTTCCTCTGCCACCTTCACTTACTGTGGATGTAATAATGCTATTTCCAGTGTGAGTGTGTTTCTCCTTGGATAAATCCAGTTGGGGAAAAAGAAAAACCTGTTGTGCGTTGGCTCTTTATAAGAGGGGGCATGGCCTGCTAGACTGAGGCCTTCTGGACAACCAGGACACAGGAATTTCCCAGGCATAGCCAGTATTCAGCCCTCGGAAAAAGCACCTGGGTGGAACGTTGCTGAAATGTCTGGGAAAATCCGGACCTATGGCAGCCCATGTCAGAAGTGTAGATTTTGGCTCAACAACCAGAGTAGTGGTGGGAGGTTTGCTCTGCCAATCTAGCTGTAGTTTCTCTTCCTTCCTACCTCAGGGGAAAACAGTCCGGAACCTGCATTTGGTCTCCAAGTGCCAGAGGCCTAGAGTGGCTACCCCCTGCCAACAAATGTTGATATGGTCCCTCTGAATGGATTTTAATTGCAAGCAGATTTGGTAGCCCATCTCAGCTAAAGGAAGATAGGGCTGCCTACACCTTGGCTCTACCTCTCTTTTAAATCAGAACCAGTGAAGGCGGTGAAGGTCCCGTGTGAGTGTCTGGAGGCGGTTGGAGGATGGATGGCAGCTAATGGATTGAGGTTGAATCCTGACAAGACAAAAATACTGTTCTTGGGGGACAGTGTGGAGTACTCCCTGATCCTGAATGGGGTAACTGTGCCCCTGAAGGACCAGGTGCACAGCCTGGGAGTCATTTTGGACTCACAGCTGTCCATGGAGGCGCAGGTTAATTTTGTGTCCAGGGCAGCTGTTTACCAGCTCCATCTGGTACACAGGCTAAGACCCTACCTGCCCGCGAACTGTCTCGCCAGAGTGGTGCATGCTCTAGTTATCTCCCGCTTGGACTACTGCAATGTGCTCTATGTGGGGCTACCTTTGAAGGCGACTCGGAAACTGCAATTAATCCAGAATGGGCAGCTAGACTGGTGACTGGGAGTGGCTGCTGAGACCATATAACCCCGGTCCTGAAAGATCTTCATTGGCTCCCAGTACGTTTCTGAGCACAATTCAAAGTGTTGGTGCTGACCTTTAAAGCCCTAAACGGCCTTGGTCCTGTATACCTGAAGGAGCGTCTCCACCCCCATCATCCAGCTCGGATACTGAGGTCCAGCGCTGAGGGCCTTCTGGCAGTTCCCTCACTGCAAGAAGTGAGGTTACAGAGAACCAGGCAGAGGGCCTTCTTGGTAGTGGCATCTGCCCTGTGGAACGCCCTCCCAGTGGATGTCAAGGCAACAAACAACTATTTTACTTTTAAAAGACAACTGAAGGTGGCCGTGTTTAGGGAAGTTTTTAATGTCTGATGCTGTATTGTTTTTAATATTCGGTTGGAAGCTGCCCAGAGTGGCTGGTGAAACCCAGCCAGATGGGTGGGGTGTAAATAAATTATTATTATTATTATTATTATTATTATTATTATTATTATTATTATTATTGGCATATCCTATTGGTGCCCTTGTACTTATGTCTTCTTTTTGATGCTGAAAAATCTATTTCTACACAATTCCAGTAAACCAAGTGTGATTGAGCACATAGAGATATTTATCCTCTTTATCGCTGAGTATTCGGTATATATTAATGTCCTGCTAATGGGTTTTGACCCAGTTAGGAAGCTAAATCAGATTCATACACACATACACACAAAATATAATTGTAATATTAAAAACTGAGTTCTATAAAATTGCAAGAAGACCTGGGTTGTCACTGGCTCCTGGAAACACTTGTGAAAGTATATGCCTGTTGAAATAAGAATGTATTTTATCTCCACAGTTAGTGGTTCCACTATTCAGGAAGAGCCCAGAGTCCTAAAATTAATAACCAGCAATGCCACATGTGAATTATAGAGGTTCTATTTCATGCAGAGGGATAAATGAATAATCCTACTATAAACCCATTAAAGATGTTCATGCAGTGGAATGTATAGGTTAATAAAGTGCTCAATAATAAATAAATTAACTGGCCGGTAATAAATTTCAAGGGTTTCTCATCACCCCATTTGAGAACTACAGGGAATGTATATGATAAAAAAATAAGGAAAACTAGATTCAGTAGCAGTTATGTGAAGAAAAGTTGTGCTCACTTAGAATATGTTTTAATTGAGACTCCATTCACTAAAAGACACCTGTGTTCCCATGACAGAGAAGAGTATCACAACCAGATCTTAGGGAACATTTAGTAGTTTTGCATCTAATAAGCGTGGTAATGCAATCTGAGTTGCTTGCCACTGTCCTGGGGTTTTTATGACCCCCAGTTCCATAATAACATCAGAGAGGGTCTGATGCAATTGCATAAAGCATTGTACAATATTCACAGTCAGTGGAAGCTGTGTACAAAGAAGAAGAAGAAGAAGAAGAAGAAGAAGAAGAAGAAGAAGAAGAAAAGGTGTGCACTTACAAGATCTAGCTTTAACTAATTTGGTACTTCAGAAAACAGACTACTTCATTCTGAACTGCTTTGGAGGCTGTCACATTTGGGTTGGGGTCTGAGTTTGTGTCAGAGAAATGAGGTTTTGTTTCCACCTATTCACTACTGGATTATTTTTTTTTTTTTAAGTGAGACTATAACTCCCCCACCTTTGGCAGAAGTGGATGAAATTTGCAGGTATAATGGCCTCTCCAGAGTAGATAAAGCCTGCTGAATTACAGGTGGATTACAGATATTTTTTGTATTGGGCACATTTAATGTTTGGGTTTTTTTATTTTTAGGAAATGTTTATAATTTCTTCTTCTTCTTCTTCTTCTTCTTCTTCTTCTTCTTCTTCTTCTTCTTCTTCTTCTTCTAAAAAGAGAATTTGATGAAATTTCCAGGCATGGTAGACCCTTCTGAGGGAGTGAATCCTGCCAGCTTTCAGAAGGATAGCTTTCCTCTGGGGGAAGCCATGTTCTTCAAATGTGTGTGTTGAATGTGCTTTAACTCTATGGTGTAGATCTGCCTACAGCCATTTAATCCACTCTAATATTTATCAATTTATTTACGTACATAAGTCACTTTGAGTTTCCTGTGGCAACAAAGCTACGAATAAATTTAATATTGATAATAATAATAATAATTGTGGTAATAATAATAATAATATCTATTCTAAGGGGGAGGGATGAACCAATGACTAATAAGAACACACACAAACAAGCAACTTGAGTCTCATGAACAACAGCAACTAGCTTCCTTTGCGAAAGGGGGAAAATCAGATTTGTTGCTCTGAACATTTTTGTGTCTAACCCCTCCAACCACTGTGACTCCCAGATGAGCCAACTTGGGCACCAGGTTATGGGTGCCAGCGTGCATGACATCATGACATCACAACAACCCCCCCCCCCCGGGCTCAGAACCTGACTTCCGGTGGTACCAGGTTCAGATGTCTTGGAAGGCCTCGGAAAGGTGCTTTCCAAGATCTTGTGAGACCTCGGAACCTGACTTCCGGTGGAACTGGAAGCTGGTTCTGTAGTCTCAGAAGGCCTCAGAAAGCATCTCTGAAGCCTCAAAGATGCTGTCCGAGGCCTTGCGAGATCTCAGAAGTTGAATGGGGGCCCTGCAGTGTGGGTGCTAAGCACCCAGAACATTTTGTGGGTGCTCAGGCACCAAGAGGCCCCAATACTTGGTGCTCCTAGTGGCCCCTGAAAGGTTTCCCTAAAGCAAATGTGGCCCCTAGGCCGAGAAGGACTTCTCACCATTGTCCTATAAGGCAGTTTCCTATTTTGTTATGTAGGAGTATCTTCAGGAGAAGATCTGTAATGGTGGATTTGCCTTCGCTGAAATTCAGCTTGCCAGCTACAAATTTTATTTCCCTGCAATGTACCATATTTTTTGCTCTATAAGACTCACTTTTTCCCTCCTAAAAAGTAAGGGGAAATGTGTGTGCGTCTTATGGAGCGAATGCAGGCTGCGCAGCTATCCCAGAAGCCAGAACAGCAAGAGGGATTGCTGCTTTCACTGCGCAGCGATCCCTCTTGCTGTTCTGGCTTCTGAGATTCAGAATATTTTTTTTCTTGTTTTCCTCCTCCAAAAACTAGGTGCGTCTTGTGGTCTGGTGCATCTTATAGAGCGAAAAATACGGTACATCTGCAGAAGGGTTTTAGGTGTGCCAGGGTACTCTCAATTCACACAGGATGATGGGGAGACCTAATTGATCCTGATGAGAGTGCTGTTCAATGGATGCTCTGGACTTAAAATATATTCTAGGATCCTCTGCAACATCCAGGAGTTCTATGGCAGGTTCTTAAATGGGATCTGTGTCCCTGATGGCAAAAAGCTGGACAATCAAATAAGCCACACATGAGACGGGCATAGAACATTATTATTATTCTTATTAAAAATACTACAGTTTTTGCCAGACTCTGTATATCCCATGGATTATACAGGCATTTGGAAATTGTATGTGTTTGGTCCCATGATATTCATTGTGAAAACCCAACGGAGCTGCTTTTGTTCACTTTCAACTGGTTTCGAGTGCAAGTCAAAATGTCGTAAAACTTAAAGACACTGCGGTATGTCACCGGTGAAACACATATACTGAAGTGTACATTCGAAATTGTACTTAACCTCTAAAGTAGGCAGTTTTGTAGATTTGATTTTTTGTTTTTTATGGCCTACTCTAGATGACCAGTCATGGCTATAAGTTGAGAGCCGCACACAATGTCCCAAGGCAGTCGACATTTTTCTCATCAAGGAACATTAGCGAAATAACTTTTGAATCTGAATAGGTGAGAGAATAGTAGAAGTTAATCCATGGGAGTACAACCACAGTAATTGATGCAATAGGAAATTATGATTTTAAAAGCACATCTGCTCTATCGCTTCGCCTCAGTTCTCTCCACCTTAATCATTATTACGTTTTTAGTAAATGATGTTTTAGTAGTCTTTTTACATGAAGAAAATTTGGTTGTTGAAAACATGTATAAGTCTCATAGTGCTTTATATTATGCAGGAGTTCTTCTAAATGTCTCCCATGTAAACCAAGTAAATGTTTTTATATATGTTTGTTTGTTTGTTTAATTTATATGCCGAGTTTTCATCCCAGGAGCTCAATGTTATGTACATAGTTCTCAGAGCTACATTACAGTGGTACCTCGGGTTACATACACTTCAGGTTATATACGCTTCAGGTTATAGACTCTGCTAACTCAGAAATAGTGCTTCAGGTTAAGAACTTTGCTTCACGATGAGAACAGAAATTGTACAGCAGCGGCGCAGCGGCAGCAAGAGGCCCCATTAGCTAAAGTGGTGCTTCAGGTTAAGAACAGTTTCAGGTTAAGAACAGACCTCCGGAACGAATTAAGTACTTAACCTGAGGTACCACTGTATACTTAACAAACTACAGTCCTCAGCATTCTTGGCCCGTGGCAAAAAAGCTACCGGTACTGATAAATTTAATAATAGTAATAACAATAACAACAACTACTCTAAGGGGAAGGGATGATTTCAAGTTTTATTTCTTCGTTGCATTTATATCTCACTTGTTTCTCCAGCGATCTCAAGGTGGTGTACACGGTTCTCTTCCTTCCTCACTTAATCCCCACAACAACCCCGTGAAGTAGGTTAGGCTGAAAGACAGTGACTAGCCCAAGTGAGCTTCATGGCCGAGAGCAAATTTGAACCCTGGTCTTCCAGGTCCTAGTCCAACACTAACCACTACACCACACTGGTCCTCAAGCTTTCATAGGGATGGTTTTCAAAATACGCTGGGCAGACTCCAGCTAAGCCATACTCAGGGTAGACTGAATGGGCATTAAAGTCATACCTCATGTTATGTTTGCTTCAGGTTGAGCGTTTCAGGTTGCGTCCCACAGTGACCTGGAAGTACCAGAAAGGGCTACTTCCGGGTTTCGCTGCTCACGCATGTGCAGATGCGCAAAATGACGTCATGTGCATGCGCAGAAGCAGTGAATTGTGACCCTCGCACGGGCAGACGCGGGTTGCGTTCTACTCATGTTGCGAATGGGCCTCCAGAACGGATCCCATTCACAACCAGAGCTACCACTGTACTAACTTAATTCCAGCAATTTTGGTGGGTTTACTCTCAGCATGGATACAGTCCAATTTTTCTGCCCCAGCTCCCCCCTGTTATCCATTGGTGTGGACAGAGATTGGAGTGTGGATGTCAGGGACTGGGCAGAGGAGGAATGGTGGAGACCGCCTCCCCAGCCTTACCCTTCTAGAGAAGAAGAATTACAGCAGGGGTTTGAGGGAGGTCACAGCTCAGAGACAGATGAGGGGGAAAGCTGGGAAATAATGGGAGAGGAGGAGGAGGAAAAAGAAGCACCAGGAGAGTGACAGCTGATGGACTCAGTGTCTTTAGAAAGCATTCCAGAACCCCCGTCTCCCAGAACACGGCGGGCCTTGAAAGTAGGAGAGCAAAGAGCTCAAAGGCAGAGGGCAGTTTTCAGCACCCACAGCGATGACTCATGAGGAAGTGGGAGAGACGGAGGGGGTGGAGATTCACTTGGGGCAACGCCATTATTCTGACAGGCTGCTTTCCCAAGTCTCTCTCTGCTAATATTGAAAGCAGATGGTAAGGACTTTCCGTTGTCTTGACTGCTCCTGGAAACCTGCTGTGACGGCTGGTTCCTCTGCTGCCTGACAGTGGACGGGGTGCCATTATAATGAAGGAGTTCAAATTCCAATGAAGTGGAGATACCCAACACTGTGCTGGACTACAACTCTCATCATCGCTGACCGTTGGTCATGCTGGCTGGCGCTGATGGGAGTTGTAGTCCAAAACGTCTGGAGGGCTGGTTACCCCTGTATGAAAAGAGATAAAAACTAACTGCAAAATATTCTCCTAAAAGGGACACCCCCCCCAGTTTAACCTTGAATGCATCTACGAGCTAACACTTACATTCCCAGGATGTCTGTCTGCCGTCCCCCACCCCAAGAGATTTGAAATGCCATTCCTGAAAAAGACTCAGAAACTAGAGAAGACCAACATCCCGACTATATTGATCTCAAACCTTATTATTTTGATTGGAGGTGGGTGGCAGTGCTGTGTAATCTTGTTGCATTCTTTGCGGTTAGTAGAACAGTATACGTTTTGGCCTCAGCTCTCAAACATTTGTTGCACAATTTGTTGGAAGTAATCATACTGCACCTTTACCCAAGTGGAAGGCCGGTTAAAAATTCCTCAGGGAAATTTTGAAAGATTTGCTGAGCCCACAGCCTCGAGTGCAGAAATACTTGTGAAGCAAAACACTCCAGCTACCCAAAATATTATTAGCAACTCCTTTCAACTCCATCCTGTATTTCATATTGCCTTAGGTAAAGGAGATCATGCTGAAGCCAATGAGACATGGAAAACAATGTACATTTATGAACCGTTGCCATTGGATTTCGTAACTCCTGAAGGAGGCTGTCAGTGAGCATGCACTGTTTAGCACCTGCTCTACGCTTCCATCATCTGCAACCCAAAATCTTAAGAAAATGCCTTTGAGATGATTTCGGTGTTCAGTAGTGGTACGTGGGGTGGAGCCACCCTCACGACACTGAGATTCCTGATGCTTACCCTGGAAGGGGAAAGGTTGGGACCATCAGGAGTTCAGCCTACACTCGAGTAGGACCCTGGCAGAGACACATGAATGACTGGCATGTTCCCTCCCTCCTGGTTGATCGTTTGGGAGCTTCATAAGCTTTCTTCTGCCCGAACATCACAGCGACTGATGCCAACTGACACTGGCACACTTAGAGATCCGCAGAGTTTGCGCATCATGCGTGACAGACCTCAGCAACTCAGCATTTTGGCTAATCTACTTTATTTACATATAAACACACACGGAGAACTGCAACATGGCTCTCTCTCTCTCTCTAGTATCAGAAAGCACAGAGAAAAAGAACAAAGGACGATAGTCCCACTTCACGGAACACAGTAAGACGAACATCCTGTCTCCGTCACTTCCCACTCTGGAGTCAAAACATACACTGTCATGTGATAGATAACAATCCCATGACTGCAATCACGGAGCAGGAATTCTAACAGGCACAACATGGTTGTACCAGAGGGATTGTCATTGCCAAGCTGATGGTCTCATTTGAGCATCTGAGCAGTCCTGGCCTGTCTAGTTAAGCAGCAGCGACAGTGGTGTTAGGAGGGCGGATTCACCCCACCACATGCACGGCTACCACCTATCTCATGTGTTAGGTACTAAAACCCAAGGCCAGGCAGACAGATGGAAAGTCATAAGGAGGAAGTTATCCAGGCCAACGACCAGCAGTGGCTCTGGCTTGTTCCCAAGATCTCACCTGACTTCCTGGGCTAGGAGTATTATGGATCGTGTTCCAACCCTACATATCCAACCAGCAACAGCAGTAGCACAGGAAATTACTGTCTGATCTACAGACACCATCTGTCTTGACTGAGCTGTAGGCTGATGTTAGGAATGTAGGAACTGAGTTAGCCCATTGGTCCATCATGATCTGCTATGGAAAAAACACAACAACCCACTATAAAGAAATAGATAAAAGAAAGGAGGCTAAAGAAACCAGAGAACATGTGTGGAGACCGGAGCACCATTACCAGAAATCTGTGGTTTTTTCTTAGTTTTACCGTCACTGCCAACCACTCGTCTCCTGAAGTATCACCATCACCATAAAAAAAGATTTGTTACCACATGTGCTACAGCACTGTAATGACTTTTCCAACAAAGGACTATGCAGAAGAGAAAAACCCTAGATTTTGCAAATATTTTCGCCTAAACTTTAGCATGCACAATTAGTTGCCCTGGTGCTGAACTTGGCATTGTAACCATATAATTACAGTCTTCCTGGTACTTGATAATCTCCCTGCTTTTGCAGCAGCCCACACAAGGAGACAAACGCGGCTGGGTTTTCAAACAGCTGGAGGTTCTGCCACTCATGGATGTGCGACCAAACGTTTTCACAAGGTCTAATTGAGACACTTTCCTGACTTCCATTGAAGTCAATGGAGCCGAAGTTCATGGCACAATCTGGTAATTTTGGACCACTCTTCCCCCAACCTGGTTCCTTCAAGATGTTTTGGACTACAACTCCCATCATCTCTTGCAGGTATGATCCATGGTCAGGGATGATGAGAGTTGTAATCTGAAACATCTGGATGGAACCAGGTTGGCAAAGATGCTTTCAACTTCGGACTTAATAGTCTTACCTAGGGTGAGGGTTGTCTTAGATGGCAATGTTTTGATGAGACTTTGGGAAAGAAAATTATCGTTGAGTGCCCTTTGGAACCAACCCTTCTGTGATGCTCACCCCATGTTGGGCACCCCAAGTCTAAACAGTCTTCCTGATGGGACTTGGGCTTTGTGCAGCAATAGCAAAGAGCAGCTCTTGGTTCTGCTGTGCTTGTGTATCTCATCAGATTGCTTGGTTCGGCTCTTTCGTGGCACTGACTCCAAGCTTTTTCCTTTGCTTTGACCAGTGCCTTTTTTTGGTTAAAATAAAATAAAGTAAAGATGATAAAAGTGCTGTGGGTGCAAGCACGTAATGGCTGACATGGGCAGCGAAAAAAAGGAAAGAAAAAGAGCTGCCAGTACTCCATACTGGTGAGTACTGTACCAAGGGGGGTTTCCTGGTATGACGTCTCCCTCCCTGGCCGTGACCACAGGTCCTGGGTTCTGGTCCACTCTTGAGAGCTGCCTATGTTGTTGTTTAGTCATTTAGTCATGTCCAACTCTTCGTGACCCCATGGACCAGAGCATGCCAGGCACTCCTGTCTTCCACTGCCTCCTGCAGTTTGGTCAAACTCATGCTGGTAGCTTCGAGAACACTATCCAACCATCGCATCCTCTGTCGTCCCCTTCTCCTTGTGCCCTCCATCTTTCCCAACATCAGGGTCTTTTCCAGATAGTCTTCTCTTCTCAGGAGGTGGCCAAAGTATTGGAGCCTCAGCTTCAGGATCTGTCCTTCCAGTGAGCTATGCCTATGGCTTAGCTCTAACAGTTTTGCTCACAGATCATTCTAGTTACCAGCCACATATATGAATTGTAAGGTGTAATCTTACTTAGGCTGCAGTTTCCTCTTTCATTCTGCAGGAATGCAGCAGCTAAGCCCATTCATCTTAGCGCCAGCGGTTCATTCCCCAACATAATTGCAAAAGAATCCCATTGAATCTGATACTGGTATAAAACAACATTCGCGTTCAGTCTAAGAGACATTTCACCCCAAAGGATAACGCTGCGGCAGGTGCTGGTGCAGCTTCTGATGAGTGGCGTGTAATGTCAGTTCAAGATAAGGATATAACATGTTAAAAGGAATCCACTCAATCGGAATCCCACGGCACTATATCAGCACTTAATAGGCCTGGCTTTCCTGGATGGGAGATGACTGGCTAAAAGGCCAAGTGCAGTATCATTGAAAGGACTGCCAAATTGGTTTCTAAAAACAGGAGAAGACTTTTCCTATCACTCCTGTCCTAGGAGGGGCTCCTGGGGAACCCTTGTTAAAATACTGCCACCAAACTATAGATGAGAAAAACTGAGTGATTTCCCCCCACCTTCTTCTAATGAAGTTTGTCTGTTGGTGTAGTTTATATATATATATATATATATATATATATATATATATATATATATATATGCTTTCGTAGATTTTCACGGGTACAGGAATGCAGGTTTTGGTGTCTTCGGGTATCTTCCCGTGTAAGAGTTGGGGTGTCTAGGCGACGTTTCGACGAGGTCTCACTCGTCATCTTCAGGCTGGTGCTTTCGGCTTCTTGTTACTAGAACATATATATGTTCTATGTACTATATATATAGTACATATTAGCTTTCGTAGATTTTCACGGGTACAGGAATGTAGGTTTTGGTGTCTTCGGGTGTCTTCAACCTACATAGTACATATTATATTATATATGTACTACTATATTATATGTACATACTATATTATATATGTACTAGAACATATATATGTTTTCGGCTTCTTGTTACTAGAACATATATATATATGTAGGTTTTGGTGTCTTCGGGTGTCTTCCCGTGTAAGAGTTGGGGTGTCTAGGCGACGTTTCGACGAGGTCTCACTCGTCATCTTCAGGCTGGTGCTTTCGGCTTCTTGTTACTGGAACAGAGCAGGATCTCAGTGTTTGAGTTCCTATAAATACTGTTGAGGGGGTGTGGTGTATAGCCTCCAACGTTCTGGGCAGAGAGGAAGTTCCCAGGTTAGTGTGCCTTTTCTTCTTTTGTTCATTAATTACTTGAGGGATATCTTGAGAGATTTCTTGAGTGATATTCTGAGTACCATTTAGGAGGGTCATTAGGTGTGAATTAGTTGCTAAAGCTTTCGTGTCTTGACCTCTTGAGCTTGTGAAGAGTTTTTCTGAGAAGATGGCTGTACTGCACTTAGTTGTGCTCTGGCTTGGCTTCGTGTATAGGGGCGAGCTGTGGTTTTGTGCCCTGTGCCAGCCAGATCTGTGTAGGGATTGCAGGGGGGTGCAGCATCCGGAGGTGCCACTATGGTTTGGCTACTGGATGGTGTCTGTAATTTATCTGTGGAGAGGGTCTGGGTTTGGGTCTGGTGTGGTTGATTGGAGATGGCGTTCTGTGTGCCTCTGGTTCTGGTGTCGGTTTTTGTGGGGAGGGCTAATTTCCAGATGTCTGGCAGGCGGGACGTGTCGTCACGCTTGTTCATGTTGTGAGGGTGTTTCTCTATCTCGATGGCTTCCATGATTATTCTCTTGTGGTGATGTTCCATATTAAAGAGCAATTTGGAGTCTGCAAAATTAATTTCGTGTCCTGTTTCTTTCATGTGTTGGTAAAGAGAGGAAGTTTTTTCTTCTTTTTTGACGGCATTCTTGTGTTCTGCGATACGTGCATTTATTCGTCTGTTTGTTTGTCCAATGTACGTGGCTGGGCAGACTTTGCAGGGTATTTCATAGACCCCTTGGTTTTCTAACTGGATTTTATCTTTGGGGTTTCTGAGGATATTGGCTATTTTTTGGTTGGTGCAAAAGGCTGTTTTGATATTGTGTTTATGGAGGATTTTGCTAATTTTATCTGTAGTGCCCTTGATATAAGGAAGGAGGGCCATGCCATTGTTTTCTTCTGTGTCTTGGTTTTTGGGGGGTGTTTCTTTTTGGATTAGTTTCGTAACCCTGTTTTGCTGGTATCCGTTGGCGATTAACACATTTGAGAGATTCTGTAACTCAGTTGTCAAGTGGTCTTTGTCAGCCAGGCGTTTGGTTCTGGAGATGAGAGTCTTGGCTACGGAGTTTATTTGTGCAGGGTGGTGGTGTGATTGTGCATGTAAGTAGCGGTTGGTGTGTGTTTTTTTCCGGTAGATAGTGTGTCCTAGGGAGCCATCAGGTTTTTTGTAGATTAGGACGTCAAGGAAGGGAAGTTGGTTGTTGGCTTCTATTTCCATAGTGAATTGTATTTTGGGGTGTAGGCTGTTGAGATGTGTGAGGAAGCTATCTAGTTTTTCTTTCCCGTGTGGCCAAATTACAAAGGTGTCGTCAACATATCTGAGCCAAAGTTTGGGTTTGTGTTCTGACTTGTCTAAAGCATTGGTTTCAAAGTGTTCCATGTACAGATTTGCGATGACCGGTGAGAGGGGTGATCCCATAGGTGCTCCTTCTATCTGTTTGTATCTTTGTCCATTGTGGATGAAGTACGTGTTGGTTAGGCAGTGGTTGGTCAGGTCCAGGATGTATTCGGGGGGATTGTATTTGTTTTGAATGGCTGTCAAGGCTTCATTAATGGGCACTTGTGTGAAGAGAGATACAACATCGAAGCTCACAAGTAGGTCATCGGGATGTAGGTTTTGCTTCTTTATTGTTTCTATGAACTGGAAGGAGTTTGTAACGTGTGAAGCGATAGATTCTGCATAGGGCTGAAGTTGCTTAGCGAGAAATTTAGCGAGATTTTGTAGAGGTGAGCCTATGGAGCTGACTATTGGTCTGAGTGGTGTTCCTTCTTTGTGTATCTTGGGGAGACCGTAGAGTTTGGGGCATCTGGATGATTTTTCTCTGGGGATGATTCTTAGCTGGATTTCTTCACTGATAGGAGAGGCTTTTATTTTGGATTTGGTGGTTTTTTCCAGATAGGTGGTGGGATCTGTTTTTATAGGTTGGTAGGTAGGGTCTTGGAGTAGATTTGATAGTTTTGCTTGGTAGTCCGATGTGTTCATCACAACAGTGGCATTACCTTTGTCTGCTGGGAGAATGATTATGTTGTTGTCTTTCCTCAGGTTGGTGAGTGCTTTCTGTTCTTCTTTGTGTAAATTGCTTCTGGGTGGTTTGCTGGAGCAGAGGATGTTGGTGACTTCAAGTCTGATTTTATTGGCTTCATCTGGGTTGATTTTGGTTAGGCTAGCTTCGACTCCGCATATGATGTTTTCCGTGGGGATGCGTCTCGGGGTGACTGCCCTATGCAGAATCTATCGCTTCACACGTTACAAACTCCTTCCAGTTCATAGAAACAATAAAGAAGCAAAACCTACATCCCGATGACCTACTTGTGAGCTTCGATGTTGTATCTCTCTTCACACAAGTGCCCATTAATGAAGCCTTGACAGCCATTCAAAACAAATACAATCCCCCCGAATACATCCTGGACCTGACCAACCACTGCCTAACCAACACGTACTTCATCCACAATGGACAAAGATACAAACAGATAGAAGGAGCACCTATGGGATCACCCCTCTCACCGGTCATCGCAAATCTGTACATGGAACACTTTGAAACCAATGCTTTAGACAAGTCAGAACACAAACCCAAACTTTGGCTCAGATATGTTGACGACACCTTTGTAATTTGGCCACACGGGAAAGAAAAACTAGATAGCTTCCTCACACATCTCAACAGCCTACACCCCAAAATACAATTCACTATGGAAATAGAAGCCAACAACCAACTTCCCTTCCTTGACGTCCTAATCTACAAAAAACCTGATGGCTCCCTAGGACACACTATCTACCGGAAAAAAACACACACCAACCGCTACTTACATGCACAATCACACCACCACCCTGCACAAATAAACTCCGTAGCCAAGACTCTCATCTCCAGAACCAAACGCCTGGCTGACAAAGACCACTTGACAACTGAGTTACAGAATCTCTCAAATGTGTTAATCGCCAACGGATACCAGCAAAACAGGGTTACGAAACTAATCCAAAAAGAAACACCCCCCCAAAAACCAAGACACAGAAGAAAACAATGGCATGGCCCTCCTTCCTTATATCAAGGGCACTACAGATAAAATTAGCAAAATCCTCCATAAACACAATATCAAAACAGCCTTTTGCACCAACCAAAAAATAGCCAATATCCTCAGAAACCCCAAAGATAAAATCCAGTTAGAAAACCAAGGGGTCTATGAAATACCCTGCAAAGTCTGCCCAGCCACGTACATTGGACAAACAAACAGACGAATAAATGCACGTATCGCAGAACACAAGAATGCCGTCAAAAAAGAAGAAAAAACTTCCTCTCTTTACCAACACATGAAAGAAACAGGACACGAAATTAATTTTGCAGACTCCAAATTGCTCTTTAATATGGAACATCACCACAAGAGAATAATCATGGAAGCCATCGAGATAGAGAAACACCCTCACAACATGAACAAGCGTGACGACACGTCCCGCCTGCCAGACATCTGGAAATTAGCCCTCCCCACAAAAACCGACACCAGAACCAGAGGCACACAGAACGCCATCTCCAATCAACCACACCAGACCCAAACCCAGACCCTCTCCACAGATAAATTACAGACACCATCCAGTAGCCAAACCATAGTGGCACCTCCGGATGCTGCACCCCCCTGCAATCCCTACACAGATCTGGCTGGCACAGGGCACAAAACCACAGCTCGCCCCTATACACGAAGCCAAGCCAGAGCACAACTAAGTGCAGTACAGCCATCTTCTCAGAAAAACTCTTCACAAGCTCAAGAGGTCAAGACACGAAAGCTTTAGCAACTAATTCACACCTAATGACCCTCCTAAATGGTACTCAGAATATCACTCAAGAAATCTCTCAAGATATCCCTCAAGTAATTAATGAACAAAAGAAGAAAAGGCACACTAACCTGGGAACTTCCTCTCTGCCCAGAACGTTGGAGGCTATACACCACACCCCCTCAACAGTATTTATAGGAACTCAAACACTGAGATCCTGCTCTGTTCCAGTAACAAGAAGCCGAAAGCACCAGCCTGAAGATGACGAGTGAGACCTCGTCGAAACGTCGCCTAGACACCCCAACTCTTACACGGGAAGACACCCGAAGACACCAAAACCTACATTCCTGTACCCGTGAAAATCTACGAAAGCATATATATATATATATATATATATACACACACACACACACATACACACACACACACACACACACACACACACACACACATATACTGTATATATATAGCCTTTTGTCCCTAAAAAGACCCACCTGGGCAGTTTACGACAATTAAAATCTCAATACTGTTAGAAACAGAGAAGATTTAAAAGAGCAAAGTAGAAATAGACAGAACAGAGATACATTGCTTTCTCACACCAAGATGAGGAGAAAACATTAAACACGGGGGGGCGGGGGGATGTAGTAAAGTAAAATGAACCATTACGAGGTGGATGTAAGTCCACGACAATTAAAGTATGTAAAGAGATTCAATCCATAAGGAAAGGTATCATATACGAGAAAAGCCATTATAGGACTGAATCGTATTAAATAGTATCTAACAAAAGACACATATTAAATTTGTTTTTGTCACTGTCTTTGTTTTGTCTTTTTTGTTTTTCTTTTTCTTTTTATATAGGCTGAGAAGTAAGGTTTTTAAGTCTGACATTATTTGATTTATATAGAAGGTACCAAAGTATGTATTTGTTATCGATGTATTTATTTGCATGTTTGAAATATATATATATATATAGACAGAACTTTGTATACTTGGCAAGAATAAAATGTAAAATGACTCCGGCAGAGTACGAATGTCTGAACTACCTACCTGAAAACATTAACCTCCCTTGGGAGGGAGTTCAATAATCAAGAGGCTGCCACTAAAAAGGCCTTGTCTTGTGTCCCTACACAGCTCCCTTAGTAGTGGAACACAGAGCAGGAGCTTTGAAGAGGACTGCAACTGATGGACAGATTCCTGCAAGAGGAGACAGTCCTTCAAATATCCTGGTCCCAAGCCTTTCAGTGCATCCTCTTTCTATACAGGCCTTTAACTTGTTCGACTCTTCCAACTAGTCCTCTCCTCCTCCTTTCCCTGCTCTGAGTCCCAGACAGTTCTGTGGTAAGGCTCTCCCCAAACACCAGCACATTTTTATTTTGAGAACTGGGAACCGGAAGAGAAGGAGAGGAAGCAGCCTTGAGAATGGGGTGGAGGGCTCCATCTTAATGGCAGCTGAGAGATGATGTGCCTGTATTGGGTTGTCCCATTTACCAGGGACAGCTCCCTACTTTTGTACACGACTTCAATATGGTTGTGGGAGGAGGTATAAAAATGTTATGAATGAACTAATGAATGAATTCATCTCTCCCTGCCCCCCTCCTTAGTAATTCATTGTCCCCATTTTGCATCTGAGGATGCTTTGTGAAAATGTTGCTAGCAGAGGTTGATGGCCATGCCATCAACGCCTTCAAGGTTACCAACCACATACATAGAAATATATGAAGATGGAGAAACACTGCCTTGCTAAGAAATGCACAGGCTCCCATTTCACATACTAGTGAGATGCATTTCACATACTAGTGAGATGCAATGACTTATATCTTGGCTTTTATAACCACACAAAAGAGTGGTGGACTCGTAATCTGGTGAACTGGGTTATTCCCCGCTCCTCCACATGCAGCTGCTGGGTGACCTTGGGCTAGTCACACTTCTCTGAAGTTTCTCAGCCTCACTCACCTCACAGAGTGTTTGTTGTGGGGGAGGAAGGGAAAGGAGATTGTGAGCCGCTTTGAGACTCCTTCGGGTAGTGATAAAGTGGGATATCAAATCCAAACCCTTCCTCCTCTTCTTCTAAATGAATACAGCATACAGAATGTTTTTATTTATTGCTGCATGCTATGTGCAGAGCTACTATAGTTTTAATAATTGTATGTGATTTCATTGGTCTTACTGTATGAAATGCTGTTGTGATTGGGGTTATTGTTGTCGTTCCTTACTTTTATTGTTATTTTTATGGTTATGAAATTTTGTGGCTTTAAATGGGTTCTTGGTTTCCAGTTTGAATTTATGTGCTGGAAGTCACCTTAAGAGGGGGGCTTCCGAAAGGGGGCTTCTAAATATTTTTAAATAAAGACATAAACAAAATAAACCGTAAGTCTAGTCTAATGGGGCTGGGGGGGGGGAGTGCTGGGGCACTGGTCCTGGGAACTGTAGTTCACAAAGGGTGCTGAGAGTTGTTGTGAGTTGTTGTTGGGAGACCCCCTACTCCCCTCACAGAATTACAGTTCTCTGAATTCCCTGGGAAGGGGAATAGATTGTTATACCTCTCTGAGAATTGTAGCTCTGTGGAGGGAATAGGGTTCTCCTAACAACTCTCAGCATCCTACACGTCCCAGAATGCTTTGGGGGAAGCCATGATTGTTGAAGCGGTATACAGTGGTGTGGTACCTCGGGTTACATATGCTTCAGGTTACGCCACTAACTCAGAACTCCACTAACTCCACTAACCCAGAAATAGTACCTCGGGTTAAGAACTTTGCTTCAGGATGAGAACAGAAATCGTGTGGCGGCGGTGAGGCAGCAGTGGGAGGCCCCATTAGTTAAAGAGGTGCTTCAGGTTAAGAACAGTTTCAGGTTAAGAATGGACCTTCGGAACGAATTAAGTACGTAACCAGAGGTACCACTGTATTGTGTTTTGAATGTAGGGAATGGAAGTCAGCATTGCACTAATATGATTCTTCTGTCAGTGCAAATATTTCTGCCTGCCAGAACAATCTCCCCTCTTCTGCCCCCATATGCTGTTCTGGCCATTCTCCTGAGCTTCCAGAGAAGCTTTGGGGGCAGATATACATAGGGGGTGGGAGAAAGAAAGAAAGGGGCAAAGCCCTGTTGTGCTAGCAGGAGTCCTTCTTACCAGCTTCAACTAGAGGACTGGGTTGGTTGAATCCAGCCCATGGTGTAGATATCATCTGACAAAATAAATAATAAGCAAGTCATTAGTCTGCTACATTCGCCAGCGTGATGTCTCCCAGGGACACTAGCATTACTCTTGCTTATCTATCCCATGTGCAGCAGTGACAATTGTGGCATGGCGTACGCAGGCTCACCAGAGCCATAACCAGGAGGGAAGTGATAGGGGAACAAAGCATATGCAGATTGCCAGGCAACGGAAAAGGATGTATGCCTTTGCTACTTGCAGCTTCCCAAACTAGGGAGGTCTATGTACATCTGGAATTCTGCACTAGATTCCACACAGCACGATTCCTCAGGGTGGTGGAGATTAAGTATCTCACAGAATGAGCTGTTTATAGTTAACAGTGAAAAACTAGCAGCTGCATATTCCTCACCTCCTTCTGCTAAAGGATATAGTAGAATGTCATGCATGGAAGAGGCAGAGAGATCAGCAGGAAAAGGATACAGGTACCATATAATGTAGACTTTGTCCATAGTCTACCATTGTATTATGAAATATGTTTTGGACTAGGACAAGTCCATACTTTGGAAGCAGGTGGCAGAAGAGCAAAAAAGGAAAAGAAAAAAGAATGCAAGCACGTTTTTTTTGAAAAGTATTTTTCATTTCTTCCCTTTGCAAGAAATACTATTTAAACCAGCACAAAATAAATGTAACCCTCATATTCTTGGAATTATACAGTAAACTGCCCTGTACATTTTGGCAGCAGTTAAACGTATCCATAATCAAATTCATATGGGGCCTCAAATGATCACAATGTTTGGAGAGGAGCCAGATAGTAAGTAATTTAAACATCACAGGAAATTAAATTTTAGAATTCAATTTTGCATAAAGTTTTCTGTAATGAAAATGTCAGACATAAATTATGAAGTCTGATTATATTCTCTTTTTTAAAACTTTTTAATAAAATAATAGAGGCACTTGACAGTCAAGAACAAATGCATATTTTATGTGAGTAGCATTATGTTAAAACTAGCATTCTCTGGAAATAATGGAACAGATGTTAACGCTGCTATATCAGTTATCAGGTGCTCTGTTAAACAGCTTCAAACACAAGTATTTATTAAAAAATGCTAACAGGATTGTCTCTTAGGGTTATCTAATTGTAGGTTTAAACTGTGGATACTTAATATAATTAATTATACATGTAGAACTATATAGTTGGACCATAATTTATTATGTGTGTCAGAGTAGAAATTGCACTTTATTCCATTATGAATTAATTTAATACGGGCAAGGGGAATGAATTTAGTGAAAATATCAAATGGTTCCTAATACAGTTATAAATGAACACTAATTCGAATTTCCCTTCCTTTGGGGAGAAGGAGGAGGAAGAATTCTCTCCTCCCACACCCCTCCCACTTTTCTATATTTTGGGGCTAATTTTAGGTTGCTGCTTTTAAAAAAATATTCCACTGCTATCTTATATGAAAATCACTGCCAGAAGGAGAAGTCACAATGGTTTAGCTCAGAAGGTTTTTGAAAGGGAAGGAGAGATGTCTCTATTGTTCTTATGCTTGGTGGCAGCTTTCTAGAACCATGCTCAGAGACTGCATGTCACTAAATGCCAGATGTTGGGAAACAACAGCAACAAGACAGGTTACGATAACATACGTCCCAACATTTCCCCGATGAAAAGAGGGACGTCCTATACAACGACAACAACTTTATTATTTATACCCCGCCCATCTGACTGAGTTGTCGCAGGCACTCTGGGCAGCTTCCAACATATATAAAAACATAATACAGTGGTACCTACGCTTCAGGTTACAGACTCCGCTAACCCAGAAATAGTACCTCGGGTTAAGAACTTTGCTTCAGGATGAGAACAGAAATCGTGCGGCGGCAGCGGGAGGCCCCATTAGCTAAAGTGGTACCTCAGGTTAAGAACAGTTTCAGGTTAAGAACGGACCTCCAGAACGAATTAAGTTCTTAACCCGAGGTACCACTGAAAAACATTAGAAAGCTTCCCTATACAGGGCTGCCATCAGATGTCTTCTAAAGGTTGTATACTGTAGTTACTTATCTCCTTCGCTCAGGGGTCACACAACTCCATGCCCTCCAACGGAAATTGGGACGTCCTAAGGAAAAGCAGGAAGTTCTGGGGTCAAATCAGAAACTGAGACAGCTTCTGTAAATCCGCGGCTGTCCCTGGGAAACAGGGACACTTGGAGGGTCTGTAATAAGCTTCATAAAGGCCTCTGCTTGGCCGCTGTGGGAAACAGAATGCAGGACTAGAAAGGCCTTTGCTTTGATCTAATTATCCCCATTCTTAAAGCAGGAATGGGACCCTCTTCAGCTTGGGGGCCATATTCCCTTCTGGGCAACCTTCTGAGGGCCACATGACAATGGTGGGCAGGGCCAGAAGTGAAGACAGGCATTTTGTACAGTAGACTAGTTTCTTCTCTTTCCTCCATCCAGATAAGCAAGGGGGCATCGCCAGATTTCAAGGACACTTTAGGCAAAAATATTCAGGCAGGATGCAGGGCCAGTGAAGGGTGTATCTTTACGGGAGAAGTTGTAGTCTGGGGAGAATCCTAAGTTAGACAGAAAGGCTGAATTTAGCCCCCAGGACTGAAATTCCCCACCACTGCCCATGCTTCATGTGAGTAAAGGAGCCAGATGTGGAGGCAATATTGCTCCAGTTGTCTGAGATGTTCATCCAGTGCAGCCCCAACGGCCACCCCTCTTAGCAGCGCTGTGCCCTGACCTCCACATTCTGTTGATGAAACATAATATTGTGCTCCTGTGTGGTGAGCATTTTGCATTGCACTTTAATGAAAAAAGATCTCATCCTCCTGGAAGTCAGATCCTGTCCATTATTGCTTGAGAGCATTATGAGGCATGTATAGTACAACTGGATGTATCTGAATGGCATGGGCGACATCCATCAACTGAAATCAGATGCTTAGAAAAATGAGATTGCTATTTACATGGTGGCCAGAGGAACAGAGGGGACAATAAATGCTGGTAAATGTTACTTTTTACTTCTCACTTTTCTGATAGTGAATGTTAATCAGGAGGAGGAGGAGAAAAAAACCCCACCTGGTTTCTTTCTGTCATATCCACATTTGTTTCCTTGTTATCTACACACAATTCCTGCTCCGTGTTTGCAGTCATGAGATTGTTGTCTATCACATGACGGTGTATGTTTTCATTCCACAGAGTGGGAAGTGACAGAGACAGGTTGTTTTAGTATTACTGTGTACTGTGAAGTGGGACTATTGTCCTTTGTCTCTTTCTCTTTGCTGTCTGATGAGAAAGAGGAAGGAGCTAAGTCAGAATGCTCCGAATGTATTATATGTAAATAAAAGTAGATTAGCCAAAATGCTGTCCTATTGAGTCACGAACCGCCAATATTCTGCAGGTTCCTAACTGTGCTGATGCTTCTTGGTATCAGTCGCTGTGATGTTCGGGCTGGAGAAAGCTTTTGAAGCTCCTGACCAACCAGGAGGGAGAGAACATGCCAGTTGGGCATGTGTCTCTACCAGGGTCCTACACAAGTGTAGGATGATCCTAACAACAAACACACTTTTCATTATTGATAGCAAGCCTTATACTAAATTGGGCTGAACAATGGCTTAGGATTCGACTCAGATCAGAAACCAATCAGGGGCACTTTGTAATCGGTTTAAAATGAAATGGGAGGCAAACAAAGCAGAAATAAAATGCCTGAAACTGGTATATGGAAAAAGAAACGCTGTTGCTTGATGAAGCCTTTGTGACGAAGAGTAGGCCAGCAATGGAACTGCCAGTGGCCTAGCTATTCCTGGAAAAATGCCTGAGATTGCTTGCAGGGTTGCATTACAGCTCTTGCTAACTGCTTCTACTTCTTTTTTGTCCTGTTCCCCTTCCAATGAAGCATTTTAGGAGATACTTTGGGGAAATGCAAATGAAGCAAAGTGACACTGCAAAGTGGGAATGAAGCAAAGCAACCTGGGACTCAGCTAGATTGGTAAAGAAAAAGTGTTTTATATGTGTTGTACAGTCATACCCTGGGTTGCGAACCTGATCCGTGCGGGAGGCACGTTCACAACCTGCAGCGCCATGTCTGCGCATGCACGTGATACAAATTGGTGGTTCTGTGCATGTGGGTGATGTCATTTTCTGGTTCTGCGCATGCGCGAGCACCGAAACCTGAAAGTAACCCGTTCCAGTACTTCCGGGTTTGGCGCGGTCCACAACCCGAAAATGCGCAACTCGCAGCATTCGCAACCCGAGGTATGACTGTATATGTGATATAACAATGCGACACCAGATGGCGCTGTGGAGTCCCGTCTTTCCCTACCGGATTTCCCTGTATGTGTTTGCAACGCATTTAACTGCATCACTTCTTTGACATGCCTAGATCCAGCCTTAGGCCCACATAAAACAGCTTCTCCAAAAGAGCAACATGACTGGAAGTGTGTGCAGATCCTGGCTGTGTACACGTTACTATTCAGCTTCAGTGCACCCCCACCATAGGTGTGTGAAACTAAGTACCCATGGCATTAACCACAATCCATATCTGTCTTGTAACTTCTTGAGAAATACTGTTGTTTGATGCGTTTCCCCCTCACAGCAGCTTCCATCCTATCTGGAAATATAGGCTGTGTTTAAGATGAGGTGTGTACACTTCAGACAGGAGTTGCACATGCTCAGATGAAAGCTTCATTGAATTGGCGTTTGGGAGGCGCTGCAGGCACAGGGGAACAAATCAGGTAATGTGCATCTGTTGAAGACATCCCCATCCCCATGGGGTGATAGCCTCACTTTAGAGGCACTGTCTAAAGAAACTAAGGAGCTGAATGGTTTGTGCATTTTTTAATTGTATCTATAGGCATCTTTCCAACTTCCAAATGCTTATTTTTTTAACGTGGGCTCACTTTTACGTGGGCTTAAAAGCCGTATATTTTAATTGGAAGGCAGGCGCTGTGAGAGCAGCTGTTTTGACTCAGCTGATAAGGAAAGATTAGAAACTCATCTCTGCGAACGGAGACTCTGCAGTCGTTAACAATCTTAATATGGTTACCACACAAGCACAGACCCACAGTGCTTCAGAGAAATTGTCCAGAACTCAATTGCCAAATTTAGCACCAAATCTGTGCTGGACTATTGTGAATCAGCAACCAGAGGAGCTGGAGCAAGGAAGGTGGAAGCAATTGCAAAATATTTGCGGCAAGATGTAGTTAATTTATCTTATATGGCAGCCCTGGTTCTTTATATGGTGTGTGTGCAAGAAGTGGGACTGGAAATG
Source organism: Podarcis bocagei (assembly GCF_964188305.1). Classification (NCBI taxonomy): domain Eukaryota; kingdom Metazoa; phylum Chordata; class Lepidosauria; order Squamata; family Lacertidae; genus Podarcis; species Podarcis bocagei. The sequence continues at coordinate 22,334,602 of NC_138128.1, forward strand.
CCTTATCCCAAGTAAGAGGTTTTGCTCTAATGAAAGCTTAGTTAACTGGTCAGTTGATCTGGACTTGTTAGGAGCTGATACATATCGTCCCAGACTACCTCAGCTTCCTCCATATAATGAAGCCTCAACAATGTGTAATAACAATTTTGGCATAATAGACTTGGCTACGACAGAGATTGAAACTCCCCCACAGTGGCAACTTTTACATGATCAGTGTCTCTACAAAACAAGCTGCAGAGGGAATCTTTGGCAGAATCGACACATTGGAAAAGAAGCGTGGATCTACACACAGAAATTTAACTGTTATAACAAAAGGAAAAAAAACCCCACTATGTAAAAATTGCTTAGAATTTTTTTGCTCTCTGGCACCATCTAGTGATACATGTTTATATTGAATTCAAAATTTTTTTTTGACTAATGTAGCTGAGTCTGAAGTTTCTGGTTTTGATGCCGTAATTAGTACACGGGTTGGGTTAGTGGAGACATAAATTGTGAGTGCAGCCCTGCAGACTTTCCAGCAAAGAAACTAATGTTGGTGATAGTTTGAAGGTGCATTAAGGCCAGGATAGATCTGAGCTCTCTATCAGATTCAGTAGCTAAACGGACTTCCAGGGAGGAATCATGGCTGATTTTATGTCTCTTATTGAGACTCCATCGACAGATAATTAGGTGGTGATTAATTATATATATGATTCAGTATCTAAACAATTAAATGGCATCTAACAAGATTGGAACTTGAACTCAGAGACCTGCTTTTACACCAATAGGAATGCTGAAGAGGAGCCGTTTTCCATTCTTGCCTTAACCCCTTCTGATCCAAGGCTACTAATAGTGGATGAGTATGCTGAAAACCGACTTGCTTCCAAGATCTTGGTCTGTCACCTAATCTGATTTGTTCAAGCCCCAACCTGGCACATTTTGATGGAACTCTGGAGCCTACAAGCTGACACTCCACGTTCCCAGCCCCACAACACAGATGGGAGGAAAAGGCTGCAAACAATGGATTAATAAACACACTTGGAAAGGTAGTGAATGAGAGGGAAAGTTCAAATTCCAATGATGCTTCTTCTAGAAAGAAGATGTTCTGCAGGCGGTCATTCATAACTGGCCAGTGAAAAAATCCAGCAGAATAAAGAAACAGGGGCTCCCCTGGATTTAGAAAATGGTTTACATTGCAAATGCCTGCCTAATTGTGACCAGAGAGGCAGTAACGAACTAACCTTTCAGGATTCAGATGTATGGGATAAATTTTGGTCTCTAATTCATATATTTGCTGACAGAGAGCTGTTATTGCAATAAAAGGTTGTTCAAATACCCTTCCCCACCCACTTCTGGGTCAGGGGAGCAAGAAGAAGAGGAAGAAGAAGAGTTTGGATTTGATATCCCGCTTTATTACTCCCCTTCAGGAGTCTCAAAGTGGCTAACATTCTCCTTTCCCTTCCTCCCCCACAACAAACACTCTGTGAGGTGAGTGGGGCTGAGAGACTTCAGAGAAGTGTGACTAGCCCAAGGTCACCCAGCAGCTGCATGTGGAGGAGCGGAGACGCGAACCCAGTCCCCCAGATTACGAGACTACCGCTCTTAACCACTACACCACACTGGCAGTAGTGGCACACCTCAGAACACACCGAAGAGACTGTGGAAGAGGCAGTGTACTGAGTGATTCCTGCCACTCTCCAAAGGAGGAATAAATGTATGACTCCCCAGTGAGAGGACTCCCTAGTGAGGGGACAGAGGCAGCAGTGTGTGCATGTAACAGGATGTCCTGTCTTCCAGGTGCAAAGATTCACAATATGGCAGAGAAGTTACAAAGTCTTACAAAGCCCACTAACCACAACCCCTTCCTGTTGATTCATGTGTGTACAGCCAGACACAGCCTTTAACATATAGCAAAGGACGAATAATAATAATAATAATAATAATAATAATAATAATAATAGTAGTAGTAGTAGTAGTTATAATTATACCCCATCCATCAGGCTGGTTTTCCCCAACCACTCGGCAGCTTACAGCACATATAAAAACATAGTAAAACATCAAACATTAAAAACTAAATAAAGATTAAACTGAAGGCAGCCCTGTTTAGGGAAGCTTTTAATGTTTGATGCATTACTGTATTTTAATATTTTGTTGGAAGCTGCCCAGAGTGGCTGGGGAGGCCCGGCCAAATGGGCGTGGTATAAATAAATTATTATTATTATTATTATTATTATTATTATTATTATTATTATTATTATTATTATTACTACTACTACTACTACTACTACTACTATTTACAACCTGCTATTTAAGGGTCCCATCATAAGAGACTATGAGACTCTGGGTAGGAAGCTGAATGTCAGGAGCCAGTCCACGAGACTGAAGGGTCTTGGGCCACAGGTAGTTTTCCCCATCACTGCTTGTTTTCTCCTGTTCTGGAGGGTAGGACCAGAACCAATGGTTTCAAGTTACAAGGAAGGAGAGTCTGATGAAACATAGAGTCGTAGAGTTGGAAGGGGCCCAAGCGTCATCTAGTCCAACCCCTTGCGATGCTAAAGCGTCCATGACAGACAGCCATCCAACACCAGGAAGAACCTCCTGACAGTAAGAGCTGTTTGACAGTGGAATAGACTCCCTCAGGAAGTTTTAGACTCTCCTTCATTGGAGGTATTAAAGCAGAGGTTGGATGGCCATCTGTCATGGATGCTTGAGCTGAGATTCCTGTATAGCAGGGGGGGTTGGACTAGATGACAACTCTGTAATTCTATTGTTCTATGATTTTTAGTCTACCAAACAGATGTGGCCTAAATGGGGTCCCTTTCCCTTTTCTATAGCAGAATGTAGTCTCCCCCCCCCTTTGGATCCTATCCAATAATGTTTCTCTCCGTTCACTAGGAGAATTCCAGAGTGAGATTTTCACAAACCAAACTGGTTTCATGTCTTCACTCAAAATCTGTGAAACAGCTGCATTGGGCATTGGCAGCATAACCTTCATATAATTCACATCATCTCTAATTATATCACAATTGGGGTTCACTACAGAGTGATCAACAAAAAATTCTCAACAGGTGGACTCATCTGCAGAATGTTACCTAATCATTTATTATTATTTTTATTTATTTTTTGCCCGTCTGCCCAGGAATAACTGACCCAGTACTAAGAGCCATTAGCTTACACCAGGAGTGAGGAACCTCTGCCCAACAGGCCAAATAAGACCTGACAGGGGGTGTAATTTGGCCCGCAAGACTGTTTTCCGCTGACTGTGCCCAACTGCACCTGATTTCATATGCAATGTTAGGTGAGGGGCAGATAAGGTTTGGCTTTAAAAAAAGGAAGAACCAGGAAACTTTAAGCCAGCTCACAATTGCTCCCTAGGAAGCAAGGCCTGAGATTGGCTGTGCTATGGAGTTTCCAATCAGACCTAATGTTATGTACTGGGTTGAACAGGATCCAAAAGGCAGCAGTCTGATTGGTCCTAGAACAATAGGATTCAGAATGCAGGAGTCTGATTGGTCCATAGGAGCCACCCAATCCAGCTCCAGGTGGAAGGGAATCTGCAACCTGATATGCCTACAGGAGAATCCTGGAATTAGCCAATCACGTGGGGCCCATTGTGTAAATAATGTATATAAGGCAGATTCTGGGGGAACTTCCATTCCTCCTCACCACTATGAGCTGAATAAAGAGGATGAAATCCATTCTCCACTCTGTGTATATTTCACTTAACCAGCTCCCATCCGCACGGTACGTTTAATGCAGTATCATACCACTTTAAAGGGCCATGACTTCTCCCAAAGACTCCTGGGTAGTGTAGTTTGTTAAGGATGCTGAGAGTGATGAGAAGACTCCTATTCCCTTCACAGTGCTACAATTCCCAGAGTTCCCTGGGAACAGTGCTTGATTGCAAAGCCAGTCTGCAAACCATAGTTCTGGGAGTGGAACAGGGGTCTCCTAACCAACTGGAGAAGGCTGCTTTAAACTGAGAAGAAGATTGTGATCGAGCATTTGAAATGAGAAGCAGGGGAAAGAGGAGAGACATGGTTTTCTTTTAAAACCAAGGCTCCGGGCTTGCAGGTGGGATTGGGGAAAATGTGCCTCTGCTCTGCGCTGTCCTGAATATCTGTTCTGGAAGGCTGCCAGCCCTGTGATCCCTTCCTGATGCCTCTCGAAATGCCAATTCAGCGTGTCGGAAGGCATTGGTAGGGGATCACAGAGCTGGCAGCTTCCCAGCTATTATCTCTAAGACAGGGCAGGCTGCGAGATGTCTTAACTTCTAACATGGAGATGTCAAGGAAGTGACATCCCTTCTTTATAGAGCTTTTTAACAAAAGGGGGATGGTGGAGGGAGAGCACTGCACACATACTGAAACGGAAGCGTACCTCAGATAGGCCCGAATTAACCATAATGCTTGGTAAGCGGCAGACTCCAAGCAGGGAGGCAGCTGTCCAGTGATTTTCTTCTCTTGACATGCCCTACCGTCAGAATCCCACTGTCTATGATGTTTCTCCCTTATAAAAATGCATCCCATCCCAACATCCACTCAAGCTGCAAATGGAAGGCCCACCCACCCCCTGTCCAGGAAGCAGAGCACGGGATAAGAGTCATCCTCCTGAAATCAGATCCTGCCCTTTGCCGCTTGAGATCATTATAATACACATACAAAAAAAAAAACCAAAAAAAACCCAGCGTATTTGCAGCGACATCCACAACTTTTGTGGATATGCTGTATTACCTTAATCGTCTGGGTCCCCAAGCAGCTTACGAGAAACAAAGAAACCCACAAAAGGTAAACCATACACTGGAGATTAAAACATCAGAGCAGCCTTCATGGTGCCTAGGCCTCCTGGACCAGAACAGTTTTAAACTGGTTTCTGAAACTTGTCAGGGATGGTGCTTGCCTGATTCGTAATGGGATGGAGTTCTGTAGTGTTGGGCCCATTCCCTGAAGATATGATTCCTACTTTGACATGCTTCTGGTCTGTGGTGGGGACTACTACTACTGTTCCCCTAGATCATATCAGTGATCAGCCCAGGGCATAGACAAATACAGCTGCTATTTACTGGGTCTGAAATATTTAGTTCAGGAATGGGCGGTGCTATATTTTTCTAGAAAAAGAGGTGCCGGAACTCACCAAGAGTGCCTCCCTTGTTCTCTAATAATGGCAGTGGTGCCCACCTGGGAGGTGTTGGAACTGAGTTCTAGTGAGTTCCAGCTGGAAAAAAAAACCCCTGGGAATTGTAGTTCTCCAGATGTTGTAGTTCTCCAGATGTTGTTGGATTGGATTGGCCAATGGTCAGGGATGATGGGAGCCAGAGTCCATCAGCATCTACAGGACCTCAGGCTCTCCATTCTTGGTTTAGCTAATTGAACTGATTACAAATCTTGTAATACTTGGCTTTGAGGGTGAGGTTTATGTTGCTCTTATATGCTTTCCTGTGTGGCTGGGTAATACCAGAAGTCCAGGATGATGCACAAGGAGCCTGTGTTGCGTGCTAAGCCACTCCACGTTGGTGTGGGAAGGAGACGCAGTTTGGGCTCATTCTACATGGACTGGGACATGTCAAATTGCTACAATAATGCAGGAGCAGCAGTTCACTAGCTCTCATGCCAATGAAGGGATGTAAGAACCCAAACTTTTACAATATTGGTGCTCTGGAGAGTGCCAACCTTGGGCTGATGGGAGTTGCAGTTCAAAATATCTGGTGGGCATCAGGGTGGGGAAGACTGCTTTAGTGACAAGAGTGGCCTTAGTCCTACCTCTGTGTGATAAGTCTGGCAGACAAGGGAGAAATATTTTATTGGTCAGAGATGTTGACGCCAAGTTCCCCACTCACTCATGTCCTTTACCCCAGCTACGTCCGTAGACAGCTCGAACTTTCAACTTTGCCAAGGAAGGGGAAGATGGAGGGAAAGTGTGGGGTGGGGGACGCGAGGAAGAAAAGAATTCTCTCAGAGGAATCCAGAGCATTTCCCATAGGCTTCCTGATATAATTAAACACCAACACACAGACATTCATAACCTTTTCAGCACAATCACTAACACATTCTTGGACCAGAAAATGTTCAGGCCTCAGTTAAATATAAACACATAAATGAGCCATAGATTTCAGCTACTGAAATGAAGGTGAGAGAAAATATATATATTTATATTACACACATGCCCCTTTTCCTACACCTCTGTCTTTATATAAGCTTTGTAACCTACAGTCAAAAGCTGCTTATGATGTAAGGAAGCTCAAGAACCCTTATAAGATGTTATAAATGTATAGGCATGTAGGAGGCATGTGGGGCCCTCTCAACTGTCCTGATTAAATTGGTACATCTCATTTTTGATGGGGCCATGCTCTTGTGTGGGTCACATGACTTGCAAGGAAGCACAGCCCCAGAGAAGACGGGTGTCCTTGTTTTCTGCTGGGACACATTGGAGGGTGTGGTATAAGTCATACCTTCTCAAGCCAAACAAGGTGGACTGTTAGTGTGTTTCCCTTGGATAGGTCTTTTGGACTCACCAACATTGGAAACTCTTACCACACAGGGTTCCCAATAACGGATGAGGCTTGCAAGTATGTTCTGACAAACATATTTAGAAGCATCTTAAGACCTCGTTGCACAATCCGGCAAGGTTGGGAGTGGAGGTGGGTTGGGATGAAAAGAGCGATTGGCAAGGTGTTATGTGATAAAACTTGTGACTGTTAGTTGTTGAGACTCAGGTCTCATGCACACAATACATTTAAAGCACCACAGTACCACTTTAAACAGACATGGCTCCCCCCAAAGAATTATGGGAGCTGGAGTTCGTTAATGGTGCTGAGCGTTATTGTTGTTGTTGTTGTTTAGTCGTTTAGTCGTGTCCGACTCTTCGTGACCCCATGGACCAGAACACGCCAGGCACCCCTGTCCTCCACTACCTCCCGCAGTTTGGTCAAACCCATGCTGGTAACCTCGAAAACACTATCCAACCATCTTGTCCTCTGTCGCCCCCTTCTCCTTGTGCCCTCCATCTTTCCCAGCATCAGTGTCTTCTCCAGGGAGTCTTCTCTTCTCATGAGGTGGCCAAAGTACTGGAGCCTCAGCTTCACAATCTGTCCTTCCAGTGAGCACTCAGGGCTGATTTCCTTAAGAATGGATGCGTTTGATCTTCTTGCAGTCCATGGGACTCTCAAGAGTCTCCTCCAGCACCATAATTCAAAAGCATCAATTCTTCGGCGATCAGCCTTCTTTATGGTCCAGCTCTCACTTCCATACATCACTACTGGGAAAACCATGGCTTTAACTATACGGACCTTTGTTGGCAAGGTGACATCTCTACTTCTCAAGATGCTGTCTAGGCCTGTCATTGCCCTTCTCCCAAGAAGCAGGCGTCTTTTAATTTCGTGGCTGCTGTCACCATCTGCAGTGATCATGGAGCCCAAGAAAGTAAAATCTCTCACTACCTCCATTTCTTCCCCTTCTATTTGCCAGGAGGTGATGGGACCAGTGGCCATGATCTTCGTTTTTTTGATGTTGAGCTTCAGACCATATTTTGCGCTCTCCTCTTTCACCCTCATTAAAAGGTTCTTTAATTCCTCCTCACTTTCTGCCATCAAGGTTGTGTCATCTGCATATCTGAGGTTGTTGATATTTCTTCCAGCAATCTTAATTCCAGTTTGGGATGCATCCAGCCCAGCCTTTCGCATTATGTATTCTGCATATAAATTAAATAAGCAGGGAGACAAAATACAGCCTTGTCGTACTCCTTTCCCAATTTTGAACCAATCAGTTGTTCCATATCCAGTTCTAACTGTAGCTTCTTGTCCCACATAGAGATTTCTCAGGAGACAGATGAGGTGATCAGGCACTCCCATTTCTTTAAGAACTTGCCATAGTTTGCTGTGGTCGACACAGTCAAAGGCTTTTGCATAGTCAATGAAGCAGAAGTAGATGTCTTTCTGGAACTCTCTAGCTTTCTCCATAATCCAGCGCATGTTTGCAATTTGGTCTCTGGTTCCTCTGCCTCTTCTAAATCCAGCTTGCACTTCTGGGAGTTCTCGATCCACATACTGCTTGAGCCTTCCTTGTAGAATTTTAAGCATAACCTTGCTAGCGTGTGAAATGAGTGCAATTGTGCGGTAGTTGGAGCATTCTTTGGCACTGCCCTTCTTTGGGATTGGGATGTAGACTGATCTTCTCCAATCTTCTGGCCACTGCTGAGTTTTCCAAATTTGCTGGCATATTGAGTGTAGCACCTTAACAGCATCATCTTTTAAAATTTTAAATAGTTCAGCTGGAATACCATCACTTCCACTGGCCTTGTTATTTGCAGTGCTTTCTAAGGCCCATTTGACTTCACTTTCCAGGATGTCTGGCTCAAGGTCAGCAGCCACACTACCTGGGGTGTACGAGACATCCATATCTTCCTGGTATAATTCCTCTGTGTATTCTTGCCACCTCTTCTTGATGTCTTCTGCTTCTGTTAGGTCCTTACCACTTTTGTCCTTTATTATGGTAATCTTTGTACGAAATGTTCCTTTCATATCTCCAATTTTCTTGAACAGATCTCTGGTTCTTCCCATTCTGTTGTTTTCCTCTATTTGTTTGCATTGCTCGTTTAAGAAGGCCTTCTTGTCTCTCCTTGCTATTCTTTGGAAATCTGCATTCAATTTCCTGTATCTTTCACTATCTCCCTCGCATTTTGCTTGCCTTCTCTCCTCCGCTATTTGTAAGGCCTCGTTGGACAGCCACTTTGCTTTCTTGCATTTCCTTTTCATTGGGATGGTTTTCGTTGCTGCCTCCTGTACAATGTTACGAGCCTCCATCCATAGTTCTTCAGGCACTCTGTCCACCAAATCTAAATCCTTAAACCTGTTCCTCACTTCCACTGTGTATTCATAAGGGATTTGACTTAGATTGTATCTTACCGGCCCAGTGGTTTTTCCTACTTTCTTCAGTTTAAGCTTGAATTTTGCTATAAGAAGCTGATGATCTGAGCCACAGTCAGCTCCAGGTCTTGTTTTTGCTGACTGTATAGAGCTTCTCCATCTTTGGCTGCAGAGAATATAATCAATCTGATTTCGATGCTGCCCATCTGGTGATGTCCATGTGTAGAGTCGTCTCTTGTGTTGTTGGAAAAGCGTGTTTGTGATGACCAGCTTGTTCTCTTGACAGAACTCTATTAGCCTTTGCCCTGCTTCGTTTTGATTTCCAAGGCCAAACTTGCCAGTTGTTCCTTTTATCTCTTGCCTCCCTACTTTAGCATTCCAATCCCCTATAATGAGAAGAACATCCTTCTTTGGTGTCACTTCTATAAGGTGTTGTAAGTCTTCATAGAATTGGTCAATTTCAGTTTCTTCAGCACCAGTGGTTGGTGCATACACTTGGATTACTGTGATGTTAAAAGGTCTGCCTTGGATTCGTATCGAGATCATTCTATCATTTTTGAGATTGCATCCCAGTACAGCTTTCGCCACTCTTTTGTTGACTATGAGGGCCACTCCATTTCTTTTACAGGTTTCTTGCCCACAGTAGTAGATGTGATGGTCATCCGAACTGAATTCACCCATTCCCGTCCATTTTAGTTCACTGATGCCCAGGATGTCAATATTTATTCTTGCCATCTCATTTTGGATCTCTGAGTCTCGGCAAATGTAGTCCCAGGCACAGAGTTCTGCATACAGTCTCTCTTCCCAAGCTCTTTCCTATGATCTCTTCCACTCAAGTGATTCTTTTGTCCTGAATACTGGAAGAGAAACCTCAGCTGTGAAAGGTGCCATCATATTTGGCCAGGCCTCCTCTGCAAGTTGAACATTGCAAACAAGGCCGTATTCATACCATGCATTTACAGTGCTATGATGCCACTTTTAACAGCCATCACTTTCCCCAAAGAATTATGGGAAGTGTAGTTTGTTAAAGGTGCTGAGAGTTATTAAGAGACCCCTATTCTCCTCACAAAGTTACAACTTGCAGAATAGTTTAGTCATCAGTCCCTCTTACTCTGCAAACTGTTCTCCTCACAATTCTCATCACAAAGTAAGTTTAACCATCAGTCCCTCTTACTCTGCGACCTGTAGCTCTGTGAGGGAATAGGGGTCTCCTAATAACGCTGAGATGGCTGAGCGTTATTAGGAGACCCCTATTCCCTCACAGAGCTACAGGTCGCAGAGTAAGAGGGACTGATGGTTAAACTTACTTTGTGATGAGAATTGTGAGGAGAACAGTTTGCAGAGTAAGAGGGACTGATGACTAAACTATTCTGCAAGTTGTAACTTTGTGAGGAGAATAGGGGTCTCTTAATAACTCTCAGCACCTTTAACAAACTACACTTCCCATAATTCTTTGGGGAAAGTGATGGCTGTTAAAAGTGGCATCATAGCACTGTAAATGCATGGTATGAATACGGCCTTGTTTGCAATGTTCAACTTGCAGAGGAGGCCTGGCCAAATATGATGGCACCTTTCACAGCTGAGGTTTCTCTTCCAGTATTCAGGACAAAAGAATCACTTGAGTGGAAGAGATCATAGGAAAGAGCTTGGGAAGAGAGACTGTATGCAGAACTCTGTGCCTGGGACTACATTTGCCGAGACTCAGAGATCCATTCCTGACATGAATTCAGTTGCAGAGACTCAGATGCAACAGGGTTGCCAGTTCAAGACCTTGCAGGTCTGCTACTCTGCAACCTGCAGCTGGCCCATTCTGCAAAAAAAGAAGAAGATGTGTGTGCAATTAAATTGTGTGGGGTTTCTCCGAGTAACATTTGGTATTCTTGACTTACAGGATCCTAATTAAAAGAATGTTGCCTGCTGTATTGTGGCAAAAGCAATCATCTATCTCCTATTAATCCCAGAAGTCAACCAGGGGTCAAGGCCACCCAAATCATTAACCTGTGGTTGGAGGAAATAATTAAACAATCTATGGTTTTAAAAACCCTACACGTTCCCCCCCGCTACCAAACCACCCCCCAAATTAACTACTTGAATTAAAAAGACTAAGAACTGACATTGGAAAACACATATTCGTTTTTCCTGACAACGCTCGTGATCTAGGCACTTGATGATTCTATTAGTCATTAGCTAGATAAGTGCAGCGAGCCAGGACAGTGTAGTGGTCCAACTATAGGACTAGAGGGACTCAGGTTCAAATCCTCACTCACAAATGAAGCTTGTTGGGTTGGAACTCAGGCCAGTTGCTGCCTCTCGCCCTGACCTACCTCACAGAGCTGTTGAGTGGATAAAATCTACGGAGGAAGAACCATGCACCTGAGGGATGGGGAGCCTGTGACAGTCCAGATGTTGTTGAACTGCGACTCCCATCATGCCCAGGCCATTGGCCATACTGGCTGGAGTGGATGGATGGGAGCTAATGCCCAACAACATCTGGAAGACCACAAATTCCCCATTCCTGATGTACACAGTCTGACGTCCTTGGAGATGGCACGTGACAAGAATACCTTGTCTTCTATTCTGTTGCTGATGGGCATCAATACTAGTCAGGTTTAGGAAAGGTTCACATATGCTTTATGGTATAGCAAGGACCTCTGCGATCTGAAATGACCTGCTAAGACACCCTGATTCATCTCACTCACTTAGGGTCCTGTTGCTGCTGACCGATCCGTCTCTACACGAATGAACCGAGGTCACATGGTGACACTTCTGAGCTGATCATTTCTCCTGATTGTCTCATCGGAGGACTGAGCAGAGAGCTACTGGGAGGCAGATGGTGAGTACAGGCTTTCTTCTGAGATCTTGGGTCTAGGAAGGTGGGAAATGATCAGTGAGGCAGGTGGGAAATGTGCTTGGTTCATTGCATCACACAAAATATCTGCACAGAGTGGGAAACAGTATAGCTGATGAGAGCAATTGGGCAGCATCAAGCTAAGATGTACTAGATCAACAGAGCACATATCTGCACAATGAACTTTTGTGGATTGTATGATAAGGTTACCAGCCCCCCCACACCCCCGTGAATCCGGGGACACTTTTCAACCTCAGTCGGAATGGATGGATTTTGTCAGGGGACTGATTTGTAAATCCAGGGACTGTCCCCGGGAAACGGGGACATCTGGCAACCTTATTGTATGAGCACTTATAAAATGCCCCTGAAGTCTCTGAAAATGCAAATGGTGTTTGATGAATAACTTATGTGGAAACTGAGTTTCCTGTGGCCTTCCAGCACAAAGTGGGGATTCCTCAATGTGAATCGTAGAATCATAGAATCTTAGAGTTGGAATGCACCCAAGGGTCATCTAGTCCAACCCCCTGCATTGCAGGAATATCAGCTAAACCTGAAGGTCGAAGATTGAGGAATGAACCAGAACTCAGTAGAGTTCCGCAGATGCTTTGACCAGCTGGGTAACACAAGAGTCTCAGCACACTGCTGCTGCAGATGGCAGCGACTCAAACCACCCATGGGCTGTTATCTTTCCAACACGCCTTTATGCTCAGATACAATAAGCCACAAGTTCTGGTGCCGTTTGTGGAGGGCACCCCCATCATGTTTCAAACAACAAGTGATTACTTTCCAGGATCAATTCTGCCTGGCCATCCAAGATTATCTCCACAAACGTCACCAGAAGCAAGGTGGTCAGCACACAATGTTCTTACGCTGCTCATACAGATGGAACCAAGAGCATGGTTCTCTCCCATGGGATCAACACTTTCTCTCTTCCAGACTGTCACTCCCGTGAGGGAGGTGGGGGAGAAATCTTACACCCTGCCTTGATATTTTATGTGAGTTGGTGGTATTTCTTAATAGATGATAAATAAAATATGTGTGCCCTTTCAGAATGGGGTTGCCACGGCAAAGCAGCTCTCACGTTACTAGATATGTATGTGAAGAGCACCTCACCAGGTCAACACAATATGTGACTGTTGTCCTAAACAAGTCAGTGGATCTGTATCCTTAGGGTAATGCAACACCTTCTGTTGTTTTTTAAAAATAGGAGGTAGCTGCTAAAGTTTGCCGACAGGCACTGCTATAATTTACAGGGGTGGGGGAAGTATTTCAGCAAAAACAACAAAGGGACTTAATGCCTTCTTGAAGACGAACAATTCATTTGTTAGTCCTTTGGATGCCACAAGACCCTTTGTTATTATTCCTATCGTTGTGGTGTATATAAAAAGCAACTGCAACCAATGCTCTTAAAATCCGCTGTGTTTTTGAAATTTAATCTTTAAACCTTGCTGAGAATCAGCACCCTGCCTTACAGAAATCCATCTCCAATTAAGTTTGAGAAAATGCACCCAGCAAATATGAACTTCTGTGGGTGTCCAGCCCAGCTTCTGGGCCAGGCAGACCAGAGCGCTGGGCTATAAGCGATCACAAGCTGATTTCCATATTAGAATTTCACAAAAGAAGCATTTGTGTGTATGTGTATTTCTACTATGAAGCATGCACACACATCTAAATATATACAGACACACACACACACACACACACACACACACACACCAGGCATGTTTTTTTTCCTGATACGTACAAAGAGTTAATGAGGCACAGACTGCCATAAGCTGAGGGAAGCGAGGCCATTTGAATTGCTTTGAAAAACTGGAGTTGGATTTGTTTCCTAGGATTTAAATTGGTAAATTATTTGAATTTCTCCACCCCTAGGTGAATGATTTAGATGGCCTTGACCCCAGTCTGACTGCGGGGATTAATGTGGGATAATGATTGCTGAGGCTATCACTGCAGCAGGCATCATTAATTATCCTTATTGATTGTAGCTTTCAAAGATAAAGCATTATGCTGACTGGAAAATACCCTCTTCCTGCAAGGTCAAGGCTAAAATAGGGAAGCTAAATAATTGCATGAACAAACACAGAAAATAAAAATAACCTCTTGGAGGGATTGTGTAATTAAGATCCAATTACAACATTTTAAGTCTTGTTTACAAAATGACAGGGTTCTTCTTGTCAAGTCATTTCCCTGAAAATTGCTCCACTACATGATAATTGCATTATAGCAGGTAACTGAAACAGCACCCTGGAAAGGAGGGCAGAAGGATCAGTTTCCCGGGATATGTGCTAATCTGCTCCTGCATTTTGACTCGCCCAGCAATGGAAGTGTGAGAGCCTTTGACAGTCTTTGTCTAAAAATACTAATGGTATGTTAAAACAAAACGAGTTAGGTGGAGAAAACAACATTGGCCAAGTCTTATTAGATTTATCTAGCATAGTACAGTGTGGTCTCAATCTCAAGATACCACTGGGATGTTAAATATATAGACACACACCTTTCATTCCTCTCTTTCTTTCCTTCTACAATCCTTCTGCTGCAGGAAGAATCTCAAGTTTCCAAAGATTTTTGGCTGCAAATGGCCCTGATGAAAGTAAGAGTCATTCAGCCTACATCATTTTTCTTCATAGTCTGTAATGTTGAGAGAATGAGCCATCTTTAAATATTTGTAGATACTGTACATTTAAACAAAAACAACAGTGAAGGGGAAAAAACCAATCTGTTTATGCCCTAAGCATGAACAGGCTTACAACTGGCACAGGCAGATTTACTCATGAGTAATTCTGACTGAGTTCAGTTGGACATTTCCTAGCAAGCATTCTTAGAACTGCACAAATGCAAATACAAGCATTCAACTTCCAGTTGTTGAACAGCATGCTTCTTCAATTTTGGACATACTCGAAAGTTAAATGTGGTTTAGAATCAGGGCCATAATGTCTCTCTTTTTCTTTTTTATATAAAAAAATGCCCAGGGCATTAATTCATTTTATTTTGTTGATGTATTAATAATTATGTCATTGGATAAAGATGGGACTCTGTGCATTTCGAGCAGAAACATTTTCCTGACATCCATCTAATTAGAATTATTTGACTCTCAACATTTGTTTTAAGCAAGAACTTTGTTGGCTGGCATGTCAGCTCAGCCATCAACTTCTTCAAAGTCCTTAAAAAATTAAATCTACAAAAACGTCTCCCTTCTAAACATAATGTATTTTTAAATCAAAATAATTGCACAATTGCATCTCTGGCTTCCAAAATGCAACCATTAATCTAACCTATGGCTGAATGCAGCCTCCTTCTTGTTCATCAAACCAATGTGATTTATGCAAAATTTCTGGTTCCCTGTTGAAACACTTTATTCTAAGGCTGCTGCCTTGTATGTAAATTATTTGAACATAGGAATCTGCATTATACCATTTGAGGTAATTTGTCCATGTAACTTAGCATTTGCTTTTGAATTATGGTGCTGGGGGAGACTCTTGAGAGTCCCATGGACTGCAAGAAGATCAAACCTATCCATTCTGAAGGAAATCAGCCCTGAGTGCTCACTGGAAGGACAGATCGTGAAGCTGAGGCTCCAATACTTTGGCTACTTCATGAGAAGAGAAAAGACCCTGATGTTGTGAAAAATGGAGGGCACAAGGAGAAGGGGATGACAGAGGACGAGATTGTTGGACAGTGTTCTCGAAGCTACCAGCATGAGCTTGACCAAACTGCGGGAGGCAGTGGAAGACAGAAGTGCCTGGCGTGCTCTGGTCCATGGGGTCACGAAGAGTCGGACACAACTAAATGACTAAACAACAACAACAACGACAACAACAACTTAGCATTGCCTTCTTTGACTCAGGCAGAAGTCTTTCCTATCATCTTCCACCTACGTAATTATTTGATCTGATATTGAAGTTCAAATTGAAGGGATTGAAGTTTGGAACTTCTGCAGGCAATACACGTGTTTTGCCACTGAGCCTCGCTCCCTCCTGCTTGGACAAAGAGTTTTTATCTCCCTGATGAAATCCCTGTATTCGTTGCATGCAGCATTGTTTCCCTTCTGCTGCAGCTCACCTCCTGCCAGAACTGACTACATTATCTGTCTCACTATCCACTGTAGCAAAATCACGCAATATATGTAATTTGCACAATTAAATACATAAATTGCTCAAGTTACATTGTCATTGCATTATTCCACTCCATTGTTTGCAGGCTGAAATAGCAACAACAGTGAATACTGATCATATTTGTTAGATTGATGGCACGAGAATAATAAATGAAATTTGGCAATTTCTGCTCTTTTTATCTGTTTTGCATCAGAATTTTCTGGCATCCTTTTCCACAGGAGACAAGTCCACTGGACTGCATTGTCTCCCACGTTCAGTTCACAAACTTTAGCTTATTTTATTTAGAAAAAAATATAAACCACTAAAGCAAAATATAAATAACTTTCTAAGTGCTATACATAAAACAACGTAAAATAATAATGAAGCATATAAAATCAGCAAAGTTTAAGAAGGAAGACTAAATTATATGTCTCTGGATAGGCTGGTTGGAATAATAATTTTAAAAGTTTGCAACAGGCATAAGAAACAAAGGTGCCAGATCATATTTCCAAAGTATAGGTGCTGCCACACCTAAAGGACTGACTCCTAACAGATGAGGAACAAATGTTATATGGGAAGCTTCACAGATCTGAACAGTTGGATAGCATGCATGTAGCAAGACAATCTTTCAAGTAAACTGGTCCCAAGCTGTTAAAGGGTTTATATACTTATAGTACATAATTTAGCCCAGTAACAAACTGGAAGCAAGTGAAGATCTTTCAGCAGAAGTGTAATAGCTGCAGTTTCTGGACCAACTACAAGGGAAGCCCCACATAGAGTGTATTATAGCAATCTAGTCTTGATGTTGCCAATGCTTGGACTACTATAGCCAAGCTATCCTGGTCCAAGAATGGTCACAGCTGTCCTACCAGCCAAAGCCTGAGGCCCGACTCACAAGCACAAAAAGTACAGCTCATGGTTAGCGAGCTGGGTTAGGATGACATGGTGAGCCAAGCAGCATGGAGGAAATGAGACTGGAGTGATGCAAAGTGGCAATGAGGTCCTGTCCTGGAGACTGTCTGTTTGCCTGGTGCTGGTTTCTGAGTCATGTGAATGAGGCCATTATGATCTTGGCGCATGTTGAGCTTTTATGTCTGCTCATTAAAGGTCGTGCACTTGCAGGAATATTATTTGGCAACTTTGTGACTTAGCTTACGAAACAGTCACAGCCCAGATTTTACGTGCAAAAACCCATCCTACTCATTTGCCCAACTCCTTCTGTATGTGTCTGTGAAAATAAAATCTATGGCAGAATAGAACAAACAATAGAATTAAACCACCAGCAGAGAATGACATCAGTCTAACAGGCAATGCAATAAATATTTAACAAGGAAAAGCCTGGGAATTTTTATTTTAAAGTTTTCACCTGGATAAAAAAGAACACAATGTATAGGCCAAACAAGCTTCACTGGATAGGACATTCTGTAATTGGGGTGCCAACACTGAAAATGCCCTCTATTTTAGTAGTCAACTGCTGAAGGGTACCCAGAAAAGGACTTCAGAAGATTTTCTTAGGGTCCAGATAGGTATATGTGGTAAGAAGCGATCCTTCAGGTAACCTGGTCCCAAACCATTTACAGCTTTAAAATTTAATACCATCCCTTTAAATTGACTGGCAACCAATGTAGATGGCAGAATAGGATTGTTATTGGCCAGTCCCTTGAGATTTCTCTTAGCACAGAGTAGCTCTTGAATGTTACGGATGTAAAACCAACCAATTAGTAACTTAAGAACCAACCTTGCTCAACAGACTTTTGTTAAAAGTGAATAAGACTTTCTGACACGACACAAGGAAAGAAATGGTGAGAGTGGCGTGGAAAGAAGGCCCACGGAAGACCACAGGTGCACAGAGAGTTAACATTATTGTTCACTTTGCGGAAAAGCAAAGAGCAGATTATACATAGCAAGAGGGGGTAAAGGCATACACAAAGGCACCCATAGCAACAACTTCTAAAGGTAACTTATAGCTACATGGCTACTCCAGTCCTAATGTTCCCCCCTTGATCTTAGTATCATAGAACGCAACTCAATAAACTAGTGAGAGGAAGGGCCCCCTGCGGTGACAAAGAGACCCCCACTGCTAGGACCATATAATGGCAACTTATTGTTTATGGTACAATGTGGAAGAGAACATGTGCAAAAGGTGCGCAGAAAGGTCGACTGAAGAAGTTATCCCATCACCCTCTTCCTTCATTTACTGTGTAACGTAGGCCATTAAATATGGTGTTGAGGAACAGCAAAAAGAGAGAGAGAGAGAGTTAAACATGGCAGGGGGAAAAATGGTTCATGCCAAACTATGTGTGATTCCTTTTTCTCTTGAAAGTTCAGCTTCCAAAGAGATGCATTGAACCTTTGTGATAGGAACAGTAATAGTTCTCTCCATCTGGTAAAGCATCACACACAGCAAATCAAAATTGTACCATTTCCTATATCGTTTTGTACATGAAGGGAACTTCTTCTTCTTCTTCTTCTTCTTCTTCTTCTTCTTCTTCTTCTTCTTCTTCTTCTTCTTCTTCTTCTTCTTCTTCTTCTGGTGACAGTGGAATCATGTTTTTTTTTAAAAAATCTGGGTCCACTTATCAGCTCTTCTGGGTTCAGTTATCTGCCATTGTGCAAAAAGAATTAAACTTTTCACACCTCAGCTGTCTGTTGTCATTTGAACATCTTGATCCCGTTCATGCAACTGATTAAAGGTAAGTAAATGGTGGTAACTCTGCAAAGCAAACACAGGCCATGTATGTCTAAAAAAGAAAAGAAAAAAAGAAAAAAGTTTGCTCCAGAACTAAGAATGACGATAGCATCTTAGGATATGGTTGGAAGGGCAATTGCAAGTGCTTGAGCCTAACTGTAGCTACCTCCTTAACAGGGACAGAAGCAACACAATGGGACTTGTTTCTGACTAATCATGCATAGAGTTGCGCTGCTTACAGTTTTACTTTCTTTAAAATGTTGTCCATAAACTCAGGTGCCTTCTGGCAGAGAGATCTTAGAAGGTGCACTTTTGTATTAGAAAGTTAGCCTTTCAACACCACCTGCCACACCTCGCCCCCCCGAGCTAGAAAATGAAAGAGATCATTTCCACCAAGAAAATCTACCTTGGGGCTTCCAAACAAAGTTCTTGCTCCATCCATAAATACGTAAATAACGTAGGGATACATGCAAACTACCCTGTGGCTTTACGGTAACAAGAATGGCACTCTGAGGAGCGCGATTCAGAATAAATGGACCACAAGCACTCTGTTGGGTAATAAACAGATTTCGCCAAGGCTCTGGAAGGATTCCATAATTTCAAATATAAAAGAAGTCTCCGCCATCGCTGCTGCATAAATTGCCGGCCTTTAAAAGCCTTATTTTTAGATGATGAGGATAAAATGGAAGATTTTGATGAGATAAGGTCTTCCCTTCCTTCCACACAAATTAATTGTACAATTTAATAAACTAACAGGTGGTTCCACTTCAGACACAGCAGATGTTAGGCTGAATGAATGGAGTCCCCTCTTGTGATCATCCCGTCCCTATGCTATTCCTTCCTTTATATCAATCCCTTTCTCCCCCCACCCTCTCCTTTTCTTTCTATTTGATTTATGAGCCGCTACAGTATGAGATGTTTTGTCTGAATTATATGAATATTGATGACAGGGTAGTGTTGATTTTAGCTGAACTAATAACTTTTATGCTCTTCCTGGAAATGTTTCCTCTTTACAATGAAGTATGGCTCCCTACTGTGCTATCAGATTTTTCACCTCTTTGGACTATGGTACAGAACCCTCTCTTATATGAATTTGTTCTCCCAAAAGGCAACTTCAATGGCTACAAGAGCTGGTGGGGCACAAAAAATTAGTTGGCTCAGCGCTGCTACTTTCTGCCTGGCTAGTTGTTTTACTTAGTTAATAAAGTAAACTAAGTCAGTTTAATAAACCGATCTTCTGCCACTCCTTGGTGGAGCTCAGGACAATGTCTGTGGAGTGCACAGGTAGTCTATGATACAGGGGTTCCTGCTGCTGCAACAGAGAAAATACACACAAACATGGTAGGGACACAGAAATGCAAAGTTCATTTCTGGACATAATGGGTGACTGAGCCGATAAAAAAGTGCAATAAAGAAAGTGCCATGAAAATAGGCCAAAATAGACCGTAACTGTTAAGTTGTGGGTGAACATATCAGACGACACAGCGATTCTTCAAACAGCTCTTGTTTATTCAGAGGCCAGGACAGAACTGAACTGAAGGGTTCAGTCAGCCTGCTTACATAGAGCTCCAGTACAATGTAATTGTAACAATTTTCTAAAACTATCCAATCACTGAACGTCACTTTCGATCCCTTATTTGCATAACTATCTACAGTATCCCCCTGCTGGCCCAGGGTGACAACTTCAGTACATAACAATAACATGGCCATCACAGACTTGGATGGAAACCCAAAGGCCACTTTGTCCCACCTTCTGCTGATACAGTAGACCCACTGCTGGAGCATACTTGAGAGTTTGCCCATCCGGCCTCTACTTAACCTCCGATGGAGGAGAGGCCACCATCAGCAATAGAGATGGATTTGGAGGCAGAATATCATTAAAAAGCTTGAGAAACAGCCTGCTAAGCCACTGAAGGTGAAATAGAGGTTGCCATTCCAGGCGAGCTGCCTATTGAGTATTCAGCCTGATTACCTGACACAAAGTTTGCGGGAAGGTTAGACAATGTGGCTATTTATTGAGCATTCATTCTGATTTGTTAGTAGGCAGGTTGTAAAGCATCGTGCCTGTTATGCCACCTAATAATAGTAATAATTTATTATTTCTACCCCGCCCATCTGGCTGGGTTTCCCCAGCCACTCTTGAGCTCCTGGGAGTGACGGTAGAATATAAATATAATAATTACATGAATAGTTTTCTTCAACCTTGGGTCCACAGGTATTGTTAGATTACAACTCCCATCATCCATAGACAGCTTTGCCAATGACAGTGCCGGCTCACCCATGAGGTGGATTGAGACAGCTGCCTCAGGTGGCAGAATCCCATGGGGCAGTACCCCTGCAGTCGCTCTGCCTGGTGCTATCTCTGCTGCTGCTGGAGAAGCGAGGAGAATTGGTGGGGCGGCAGCAGGGAGCTGCAACTTCCCGGTTTGCCTCAGGCAGTGAAATGGGATGGGCCGCCCCTGGCCTGGCCAGTGGTCAGGGATGCTGGAAATTGTAGTTCAACGGGATATGGGGACCCAAGGTTGAAGAATACTGTTCTGGATGATGGTCTCATTTTTATCTCAACCTTTCTCTCAGAAGCTCCAGGCAGCAAAGCCTGAAACCAGGATGGAGCAGCAGTCTGCTGGGGCAGGGTTGGCTCCAGCATGTTTCTTTCCTGGATACCAAAGAGGCTTGAATGAAAAGAAGCTGCTAAATTTTAACAGCCTATTAATGCAAAACGACAATTTATGTCCCAGCTGCATCCTTGAGAAACTGTCCCTTAAAGTTTGAAAGCTGTACAAAGTCCTTATACCTGTGCTGTCTGTTTCCTGAAACGAATGCTTTTAAAATGCTGCCATTTTTATTTTTTTTTAAAAAACCATTTCTAAACCTTTCCTAGCTGTATGTTGTGCTGTACAGCAAGGAAAGGCAATAAACACTGCTAGCGGTGTTAGAACATAATTACTAATTTCCTAGTGGAAATTTGTGAGCAAGGACCAAGTATTTATTATGTCTCCTGAACAGATTTAAGAACTTGGAAATACTCAAGCACTAAATTCAGGAAGGGGAACAGAACAGGACATAATTCACTTTTTTTTAAAAAAAGGGAGAACTTGGCAGCCAGAGTTTTATTCACATTTTTTAAAATACTAGTCATTTTATTACAGAAATAAAATACCATGTTTATTCAAGGTCATGTAGAACAACAGCCTGTTGTTAATAAGCTATGCATTTCTCCTAATGAAAAATATGGAAAACATTATTCAGTCACATTGAATGTTAAGATTCAAGAGCAGGAGAAGAGCCCTGCTGGATCAAATCACAGACCCATGTTTGACTCAGGACTCCAGTACCACAAAGGACCATCGCTTCCCCATATGAACCTACCTGAGCCTGATGATCAAAACCAGAGGCCCTTCTTCGTGTGCCTCTTTTGAGGGAGCTGCAGAAGGTGGCAATGAGAGAACAGATCATTTTAGTCATGCCTCCCCAACTGTGGAAAATGCCACCCCCCACCCCAGGAAATGTGCCTGGTGCAAACATTGCCAGCCTTTATGTACCAAAGACATTTCTGTTTACTAGGAACAGGTGAATCTGCCAATGTTAGATTCTCTCACTTTCTCACTTTTTCCAGACTTCAGTTCTGCAGATTTTCACATTCCTTTGCGGTATTTTTTGTTTTGTTTTAAGCCCTCGTGAAATTTCAACAGCTTTTTAGTGGCAATTGCTCCCTATCTACATGTTTTTAGATGCAATATTGCCTGATATACAGCTTTGCAAAGCATATTTCCCCTGTTATTTATATTTCCCTTAATATAACGCCTTTTTGTATGTTATTTTCACTTATACACTATTTTATTTATTTATTTCACAAAAATTATACACCATTCGGTTGTAACAAAACCTCAAAGCAGTTTGCACACATCTTTATGCACCTCTGTGGCACACTTTTCTTAGCATATGCATTTTGGTGTATACCTTACTTGGACGGCAAAATTCAGAGACGTGCGCATTGCGAAGGACAGCTGCATTTCAGAAAGTGTGGATTAGATAGATTTATGTTTAAATGCACACTGAATCTAATTTCCCCCCTCCCTACTGTTTATTCAGGTCTCTGGATCTTAATTTAGATCGCAATGTGGTAAGATCTATGGCCTGTTTTTATGTTCATCAGTTAGAGGGGTGGGATTTGTCCTTTTAATTCTTCTTGATGAGCTTTAGCATTTCTCTGGTTTGTTTCCTGTTTATCCTACAGTATTTTGGAATTTGAATGGTTGATAAGTTGGGTTTCTAAATATGCTGCAAGTCACTCTGAGATGTTTTGTAAAAAAAGTGAAGACCAATTATAATAAAAATCTAGTCCGTCATCCTGTTTCCCACCCAGCCAACCAGATGTTTCTGTTATTCCCCAGAAACTGGTGATCAGAGGCATGTCTCTCATCCTGGAGACAGTATTTAGCCATCATGACTAGTAGATAACTTTATCCTCTTTGAGTTTATCTAATGCCCTTTGAAAATTACCCCTTTGCAATCCCTCTTCACATGTTATTGCACAAAGGAGCAACATGGATACCAAGTGGTTGAGCGTTTAGGCCTGCCTCTGTGGTCTTGTGACTTTCCCTAGCCTGTTATATGTTAGGAAAAATCCTGAAGCTGGAAGCTTTTTCTGTTTGTGGAGGTTTCCATCTTACCCCTGCAGGATTAGAGTTCCAAATCCCATGGGAAGCCTAGATGGATAGCACTTCAAATCGTGTGTAATAGTGGGAGAAGGACCTTAGATATTAGGATGGAGCCGCTGCAAGTTTGCCCCTGGTTTTTTTTGCACATAATATGTTGGGAGTATTAGATTTTGAATTTCTGCATGTGCAACCACATGGGCAGGCAAACAAAAAGGAATATTCACATTGGCCTACAACATCTCAGAGAGCCATTTGGTGCTTGCTCCTCGATAATAGGATTACCACTGGGGTGTAAAGCATGGGCACTTGTCCAAGTCCAATTTGTTCCAATAGGTTTTGTGCCAGACTTTCCTTTAAAAAATTGTACTAAGTATATAGTTGATAATTCGTCTATCCTTAGATTTAGGAGGCAATTTAAGGTATTCTTATTTGACCTAGTTAATGACAAACTGACACTGGTATTGTTAAATTTAGATATAAAGTGTGATGATCTGATGCTTAACTAATTAAGGCAATGCCTTGAGTTAAATATTTTTAGAAAGGCTAGTGGAAATGGATTTAGACAACAAATCCAATCTACGTCCCTTACAAAGCCAGATTCATAAAGTTTATTTCCTGTAACTAGGTAATAATCATATTATTAGGGCTGTAATCCTATACCCACTTTTGTAAACTTAATTGAGGTCAATGGGGGTTTCTTCTGAGTAGGCATGTATAGGATTGTCCACACAAAACCCACTCTTTTTTCTTATCTTGAAGACTTATAAACCACTTTTCAGAACAATCTTCTTACAAAGTGGTTTACAACCACTAAAAATGATCAGTGCTATTTTCCTAGAAAAAGAGGTGCCGGAGCTCACCATAAACGCTTCCATTGTTCTTTAATCATGGCAGCTCACCACAAATGCTTCCATTGCTCTCTAATAATGGCAATGGCACCCACCTGAAAAGTGCTAGAACTGAGTTCTGGAGAGTTCCTTCCGATAAAAGGCCCTGCAGATAACAATCAATAAAACACAACAAGCTATTAATCAGATTACAGTAATATAAACAGGGAATGCAGGGCCCTTCCAGAGCAAGGCATTATGGGTGGTTTCAGTAGAGTTTTGCATGAATCTACTATAAGAATATTTAGCTGACGCACCCTGCCTTTTCAGACTGGACTTGTCTTTCCATTCACATGGACACCTTCCTCCTTACAGTTCCTGTGAAGTTCCCTAGTGGAGAGGAGATAAAAATTTCAAGCACACGTATTTATTAGTGCCCAGTGGATTGCAGACGCACAAATTGTTTGTATAGCTGCATTAGCATGCTGTCTAATTCAGACCAGTTCGTGCAACGTTTGTGAAGGCTGTAATTAGAAGAGCATTGCTAAGTGCTGGCTAGAAAACAAAATAATCCTGGAATATATTGTCCTTGCCAAGGAAGAAAAGGCGGGAGGGTTATCTCAAGTGCTTTCTAAGACTGGGATATCATTTATTTTCCTTATTATTTCACATTCTGATGGGAGAGAGCCTGCTAACAGTTGAATATTATTGTTTGCAAATTAATGCTGTAAGGCTCTTTTTCAAAAAAGTCAAAGCTGCACTACTTTGATTTCTTCTGAGGAAACTTTTTCCTAATGGTTTGCTACAGTGGTTAATCTTTTTCTTGGCCAATACCAAGTTTAAATCCAGTCCAAATGCCACTTCTCAGTCACAGCTGTAAAGGATTAAAAATGATTATACAGGCATTTGTCATCTTGCCTGATACATAAGTTCATGTCAACGTTATCTTCGGAACTGACATCCAGTTTCATCTTTGAGGTGAGAGAATAAACTGTTGACTAAATGGATTAGCTATAATGCAATTAGTGCCCTATTCACAAATGATTCTTTGAGTGCAAGGACCAAAACACAGGGGTAAGATGTGCATAGAAAAGGGGAAGAAAATGGAGGGAGTGGGGGTGGATGTACTATTCAGTATTTTGCATCCATTCTCTGCGGCACATAGGGAAACAGACTCAGCAAAGAAAGCTTTAATTTGGTAAGGTCGCAATAATGCCATGCAGTGCAAAAATAATTTCATCCAGCAGCTTCAAAGACTTCTGTTCAATACACAAGGGGCACAATCCACTAAGCACCTTTGGGGAAGGGGCTGTAGCTCAGCGGTAGAGACCCTGCCCTGCATGCAGAAAGTCCCAGGTTTGATCCCAAGCATCTCCTGGTTAGGGCTGGGAGAAAACGCTGACTGAAAAAACCAGAGACCTGATGCCAAACACTGTAGACATGGCCTGATTTGGCATAAGGCACCTTGCTTTGTTTACGGCATCTCTTCAACCCCTGTTTGTTGCAAGGTGTTTCTAAGGAGCTTGTGTCCAAGCCACCTGAAAAATGCATGCAGGCTGCCCAACCTTATATGGCCATAGCAGAGGCTGGCAAATATATTTGGTAAAATTGTGGTCTTGTTAGGCGGTATACTTCTTGGGGTGCTGGGTGGGTGGACAATATGCCTACTGGACCATAAAGAAGGCTGATTGCCGAAGAATTGATGCTTTTGAATTATGGTGCTGGAGGAGACTCTTGAGAGTCCCATGGACTGCCAGAAGATCAAACCTATCCATTCTTAAGGAAATCAGCCCTCAGTGCTCACCGGAAGGACAGACCCTGAAGTTGAGGCTCCAATACTTTGGCCACCTCATGAGAAGAGAAGACTCCCTGGAAAAGACCCTGATGTTGGGAAAGATGGAGGGCACAAGGAGAAGGGGACGACAGAGGACGAGATGGTTGGACAGTGTTTTTGAAACTACTAACATGAGTTTGGCCAAAACTGCGGGAGGCAGTGGAAGACAGGAGCACCTGGCGTGCTCTGGTCCATGGGGTCATGAAGAGTCGGACACGACAAAATGACTAAATAACAACAAATCTTAACTGTGCATGAACATCCTGCTGCTAATACCACCACTGCCACCACACTGCTGCTATTGCTTCTAAATCAACCTGATGCGGCAAGAGGGAAATGGTGGAAAGTCCTGAGTTCAAATCTACCTCAGGTCACAATGGACTCACTGGGTAGTCAAGCCACTGCCTCTCAGCCAAAGTCTACAGTCTCTGTGATTTGATGTCATCAATACTGGCCTGCTCTATAACTCCTAACCCTCCACAGCAGACTTGGGGATAGTGGAGTGGGTGCAAAGCCCCATTATGCAAGTGTAAGTCATTTCACTTGTGCAGTTACTTAGCTGAATCCCGCCCAATGCTTAGTTCTGGCATTTGTGGTTTGCATCTGTTCCTTATGAGTAGATGTTGTTTTATTAATGAGCAAATAATTTGGAGTAGCCTGCAAAAAGAGCAATCTTTCTCTTTCTTCTTCTTCTTCATGAAATTAAAGCAAAGCTTTAATGTCACAACAGTCCCAATATTAGGTGAATTCTTCCTTGTTCATTGGATTTCTGCTGAATTGGGAACTGGGAAACATGTTTTCTAAAGTGCAAAAAGATGATTTGTAAAATGAAGCAAACCTAAGAAGGAAAAGGAAAAAGACTGTACTGACATGGATATTATTTTGCAAAGACAATGTAAACTCAGATTCATGAATGTCATCGCTGTGGTAAAAACTGGCACTCACAAAAGCCTTGTCCTTGGCAGGTTTGTAATAGAAAGGGAATACAGTACTTGCTGTCTGACTGAGCTACAGTATCTATTTAACCACCTTGCTGGTCTTGGCTCCCTGGAGAATCCAAGGGGAGAAATCTCCAAGAATTATTTTCCAAGTACTTAATTGTTCCAGCTTTACTAAGTCTTTCTTATCTCCTGACTGCTTCAGTTATCCTGGAAGCGGGGAGGGGGAGAAGGAAAGTACTGTGAGAACTGAAAGAGGCAGACATAGGGTTCATAGTTAATTTTTAAGGTGAGACTAAACAGTTCCCTGCATTTCCTTTCCTTTCCACCTTGCCAGATAACCACACAACTGACCAGCTTAGGTGCTATTGCATCTTCTTTTGTATAAGCAGATGGAAAAATGAGGACTAGAACGGAATACCGTTTTCAGATTTGGGCAGTGCAGCCTAAAGCACATCATTTTGCATTTATATTAACTGAGGTGGTCAAAGGGGGGTGGGGGGGGGAAGAAAAAAACAACTAAAAAAAACCTGAGGTGGTCAAAGCTTTCCATATTTCCATATCCCATACGGTTTTACTTTCAGCACCTGGTGCTACACGTCATCTCCTTTCAAGAGAGAATGTGTTGGAAATAATGGATGCAATGCTAAACTATGGTGGTTAAATATGGCATTTAACTAGGGTTACATACGCTTCAGGTTACAGATGCTTCAGGTTACAGACTCCGCTAACCCAGAAATAGTACCTCGGGTTAAGAACTTTGCTTCAGGATGAGAACAGAAATTGTGCTCCAGCAGTGCGGCGGCAGTGGGAGGCCCCATTAGCTAAAGTGGTGCTTCGGGTTAAAAACAGTTTCAGGTTAAGAACAGACCTCTGGAACGAATTAAGTACTTAACCCAAGGTACTACTGTATGGCTGAGTAGTTTCTGCAGCAAACTACTATTTTCAAGGCGCATTTGATCGGTTACTACAAATGACCTGATGACATCATTGCAATGCCACAGTGAGATTTGCCATCACTTTAAATTTGATATCTGAAAGCGGAGAGATAAACATGTCCTTTCTTTGAATCCAATGGGAGCAAAATCATTCCCATATGGAATCATTTGGAGGGAGGGGGAGATGAGGCCTTTGCTTGGTGGGAGATCTGTGATTATATGACAGTGATCCATGTCAATGAGGACCAAATGGGTGGTTTATCCTTAGGAAATGCTGTTTGTGTTTCTGATACGTATTTACTATAAGTAAATATTAAGTAATTCAATTCAGCTGACACGCTTATTAAGAACCGAAACCTTCTCGTTTTTCTCATGTTCCCCTATTAGCTTCCACAAGATGCATTAACATGGCGAGGCAGAATCAATCGATCTGAAGATGTACGTAGAGACAAGCCAACTCCATCTAGGTTTGCTATCAAGGATGCATTTTAGCAGAGGACCACCGCAGCATCCTTTCCCAACCTGGTGCCCCCTCCAGATGTTTCAGACTACAAATCCTTTCTCACAAGCATTTTAACTGGACTCCCCCCCCCCCGATCACAGTGGCCACCAGGCAAAGGCAGCACAGTACACACCCATTTTCCTGAGTCAGCCAAACTCCATGAAACAACACTTTGCAGTGAATAGCACTTTCAGGGATTAAAGCAGGCAGGAGGGAGTGACGTATAGAAGACAACCAGTGCTGGCCTGAACCCGGACTTATAGAAGACAACCAGTGCTGGCCTGAACCCGGATCCTGAAGCAAATCAGTAAATTCTTTGAGCATGGATGACCCAACTTCCATGACAAGAAAAACTGAATCCTGCAGGCTGCATTAACAATGCAAATTGAATAGATTTGTATAATTTGGTTAATGTATTCTGCTTACTGTTTTGCATAAATTATTCTGCTAGGGAAAAGGTTCAGGAATTTTGCAGGGTATCAAAATTTTGTTCTCTGACCACTGACCACTGGCCTTGCCCACACACTGGCTGCCAAGCACATCTTCACAACCGTCATAGCTGGGAAGCTTTGAAAGCTCCGATTTTTAGGAAGTGGAATTATACGGTAAATAATAAATACCACATTTCCTGGTGTTCACTCAGTCCTGCACTAGAGTCTTAATTAGGGTTTACGTGTGTTGTTGTAAATTCAATTAACCAGCCATCCTAAATGTTTACTGAGATTAATGGCCTTGAACTTCTTGTTCCACAAATAGTCGGATAATGAATCCCACCAACAGCTGTGTTCTCAATGCCCTCTTTTAGTTTCCTCCTATCACCTCATCATTTTCATCTGCGCAGAGGAATTCCTGCATTTTCATGTGAGCTCTCTTCCTTGGCAGTCCCTTCCTGCTTCTGCTTAAGTCGAGGTAAAATGCAAGTCCTTCAGAAATGTACTCACTTCAGTAGTGTGTAGCCTTGGCTAATTTGACAGAGCTTCTGCATAAAACTTTTGACTTCTGTGGGACGGGCTTGCAATGCACCCGGGTGGCAACTTCCCACACTTTACCGACAAAGAGGAACATCACCAAAAAACAAGGATGAAAACAGGAGCAGATTTGCATAACATGTGCATTCCCTCATTTATTTATATAGGTGCATTTTTTAAAATGTTATAATTAAATAGAAATGCAATGCATCTCACCATAGTGAGGAAGACCTCACTATGCCTGCTCAATCTGCAGTTCAAATTCTAACTGTTGATAGGTGATTTCAAGTCCCCTGCTGCTCTCCCTTGTTATGGTCCTTAATCTTAATGCTGGATGTAGACTAGACAGCTGTCGAACAGAGGATGCCTTCAAATAGGTGTCTGTTCTCTGACACTGGTCAATGAACACCAATGATTGCTGAATTATAAAGCAGAAAGGCTCAAGGAAGTCAATGTAGAACCCATTACGGTGGTCAAGATTGACAAATTTACAGTGCGATCCAAACCCAAGATCCACCAGGATGAAAGAGTTCAGATTTGGCAGATTTTGGTCTTTCCCAGCTGAGCTGGGCCTCAGTCCAAGCTATGTCAAAGTTTAAACCCCATGACATGGCTGAGCTGGAGATATGCTGGCATACGTCCCTCACCTTGGTTCAGCCAGTGGAACTTACAGTATCTTAAATTTCCCCAAAGGGGTGTTGTGGGAGCATGGCGAGGCAAGACAGGGCAAGAAGAAATTTACAGCTATTCCAAATCTCTGACAACTTGGTTATGTGACCTAGCAACCAGGTCCTTTTGAAAGAAGTTTGGGTAGGGGTAACTTAAAAGGTAAAGGTATCCCTGACCATTGGGTCCAGTCGTGACCGACTCTGGGGTTGCGGTGCTCATCTCACTTTATTGGCCGAGGGAGCCAGCGTACAGCTTCCAGGTCATGTGGCCAGCATGACTAAGCCACTTCTGGCAAACCAGGGCAACGCACAGAAACGCTGTTTCCCTTCCCGCCAGAGTGGTACCTATTTATCTACTTGCGCTTTGACGTGCTTTCGAACTGCTAGGTTGGCAGGAGCAGGGACCGAGCAACAGGAGCTCACCCCATCGCGGGGATTCGAACCACCGACCTTCTGATCGGTAAGTCCTAGGCTCTGTGGTTTAACCCACAGCGCCACCCGCGTCCCAAGGGGTAACTTATGGTGGTGTAAATTGCTCCAGCTTTCTATAGTTAGGACTGCTCTGTAAGCTTTTGTTTGTTTGTTTAAGGCATTCATAAGCCACTCAATTATTCACATTTCTAAGCAAGTGAATGAAGGCTCCTCTCTGCACATCTACCTCCATTCACGAATCTGGAACATACAAAAATGGTTCAGAGGCAAGGAGAGTGCTCAGATATGCAGAGATTTTGGAACTAAATTAATAATGAAAGGCTTCCCAGGGGAGAGAGACCAAAATTTTGTGGAAGAATAATTTTGAGTTAGCTGTAGTTTGAAGCACTAGTAAAGGTAAAGGTAAAGGTACCCCTGCCCGTCCGGGCCAGTCGTGACCGACTCTGGGGTTGTGCGCTCATCTCACTCAAGAGGCCGGGAGCCAGCGCTGTCCGAAGACACTTCCGGGTCATGTGGCCAGCGTGACGAAGCTGCTCTGGCGAGCCAGCACCAGCTTAGCGCACGGAAATGCCGTTTACCTTCCCGCTATAAAGCGGTACCTATTTATCTACTTCCACTTTGACATGCTTTCGAACTGGGCAGGAGCTGGGACTGAACGATGGGAGCTCACCCCGCCGCGGGGATTTGAACCGCCGACCATACGATCGGCAAGTCCTAGGCACTGAGGTTTTACCCACAGTGCCACCCGCGTCCCTAGTTTGAAGCACCACTTCAAATCAAATAGGACAGCTGGGGTGTGAGTGTGTGAAACAGAGAAGACCAGATTCAGTGTATGGAACTGCAGAGCTAGATGGCTGAAACTCACTGAGCTGAGAGGAATTTGAGGACACAGTAGCTTTTAAAGCTGCTCTTTTCTTTGAAACATAGAAGGTCGTATGCATCCCATCATTACACAACTGTGGGCATTAACAGGAGCAACAGCGGAACGCAGAGAAGCTTTAAAAGAGCTTTTGAGGAAATTACCCCGACACAACCTGTGGTGAACTTCATTTATGCTTTCAAATACAGGCCAGCATTTTCTCTGCTTTATCTTCTTAATGTTTACTATGTCGTGTCCCCTATCTGCTTCTTCCAGCTTTGAAACAGAAGTAACGGCCTTTCCCCCTGCCCTGGATCAACCAATATCTCCATTTGACAGAACAGTAGGGGGCAAAGATTGTAGACTGCTGTAGTTCAGGCCTTTTGAAAGACCTGATCCCCGAACATAGGCTGCTATTTTATTTTTACTTTTTAAAAATGAAATGCAGAAGTGGTGAAACAAGGTTTCAGCTACTGTGGTACAAAAAGGAAAGAGGGGGGGAGAAGCGTTTCAGTTGATTTCAATAAGACCTGTTTTGCTTGCATGCTTGGAAACTGTTAAATGAGAAATTACTCTACTGGGTGTTGATAGTAGAGAAAAGGAGCAAGAGGCAAAAAAAAAAGTTCTTTCTTTCTCTTTCTTTCTTTCTTTCTTTCTCTCTCTCTCTCTCTCTCTCTCTCTCTCTCTCTCTCTCTCTCTCTCTCTCTCTCCTGGTTGGATGCAACTGGATTTCTTTCTCTCCTTTTCCAACCTAACCCTACACAATATTTCAATTGACAGCCACCATTGCTATAATTTTGCCATACTGTTTTCTCCACCTGCTAAAAACCTTTTTCTTTGGGTGACCCTACCCAGGTACATGTCATTTTATTATGAACATTTGCGTTGTTGTTTTAAAAAATGTTTGTTTCTATCTATATTTTGATAATTTGATTACGATAGCCCCTTTGGTGGGATTTAGGGAGGGCTTACTTGAAAGAGAAAAATGTCAGGTGGCTGTCTTGGAATCAAACTGGTAACTTTATAAGATTGGTACATATTAAACAGCAATCCACAAGGGTGCTTATACAACCTGAAGCCATGATAACAAGTGTTCTAGACATGGAAAACGGAATAGAGGATGAACCTTGGAGTAATCTGTGAGGCAAGTTTCCCTATAAAACCATCTCTGCCAGCATCAAGGAAACCATGCTGAAGACAATGCAGAAATGCTGCTTACTTCCAGTTAAACTTTCAAATATACTTCACTTATGTGCTGGTGAGGTTGTGGGGAGAGAGGCATCTATAGGCACATGTGGTGGTCATGCCCAAAGGTGGCAAATTTTGGGGAACAAGTGTTTTAATGAGCTAAGTAAAATTATTTATCATGAAGTTTCCAGAGCTTGTGTTACCAAATATGTATTTAAATCTGATCAGGACTTGTTGGATGTCTCTTAGTGGCAGCACATATGGTTATAGCCACATTTTGGGAGGACTTAAAAGGTGTGAATTTGATCGCTTGGTACTATAGAGTGTTGTGTATTGTCTTTATGAGAAAATTGGCTCACAAATTAAGACTGCCAAGAGGAATAAAGCACAAATATACATTTGCATGAGAATGGTGGAGCTTTATTTTGTTTAGGAATTCCACAGAAAACCAAAGACCAGTTCCAAAGGTTTGTGCTAACTTGCAGAACACTTAATAAGAACATGTTTTACAGATGTATACCGTTATATGTTGTGGTGTATGTATGGGAACAGAGGTTTTCATAACGTATTTTGGGGGTCTCCGTGGAAATTATTTTTTTTCTGGGGGTACGCAGGGATACGCATACCCCTAAACATTTTGTGAATCTTTGTACTTTGTCCATTTACTGTATTTATTTTCCCCGATTTGAACTATAAAATTGTGATTTTCTTGAGTAAAAAATGAGAGTACCCCTAACCATTTTTTAAAGAAAAAAGCACTGTGTGTGTGTGTGTGTGTACACACACTGGTCCTTCATGGCTATCACTCATGCCAAAGACCACCTCTCATCTGTGACTTTCAGGGTATTTTCAAGTCCTATATTTCTGTTGTAAGATTATAGCCTGCTTTATCCCTTTCACTTTTAGAAATGCAAGGCAAATAAATATTCCTTCACTTTCAGACATCTGCTAGAGTCTCAGTATGCCTCTACAACACAATACTTAAAAATGTTTTTCATGCTGTCTGTTGATATGCTCTCACTAACACTTCTTCAGCTAGATGATTGTTTTGAAATTATTTCTGAAAAAAGGATTAAATATTAAATTAAGTTTGGGGTCATTGCGCCATGCAACACACTTTCTAGCCACTCTGACCAGTATTTGGCTGCTGGACAAAACATCAACAGAGGGATGAAACCTCAGTGATGTATTGTTAACATAAAGCCAGCCAGCTGGACTAGCTACAGCAAACTTTTAATTTACTAGTTATACAATTCCACAGCTGTATTTTCATGGAAAGAATTGCTGTCTGGTTGAACGAGTGTGAAGGAGAGGCTGTTAACAGGTTGGCTTGAGGACTCAGGAGGCCCCCAAATATTTTTTTATAAATGGATGTGATATGGGAGGGGATGGCATTTCATTTAGAGAAGAGAAAGTAATCTTGGGATTTGAAACCACAATATTCAGAATATGAGGGGAGGGAGATACAGGATTTGTGGTAAAGGTGCCAGACCAAAAAGCAGGCTAACTCTCAACGAAGTTCAAGTGCCATGTTTTGAGGTGAGGCTAGCGTTTTTAATCTTTTGGATGCATTTGAATGAAAGTATTCTATGTCTTGAGTGAGAGATATTCTGACCAAAAGGAAGTGACTGGAGGAGAAAGAGGAGGTGGAGGTGGGAAACAGAGACATCATCTGCACTAT
The DNA here is from genome assembly GCF_964188305.1 of Podarcis bocagei. Classification (NCBI taxonomy): domain Eukaryota; kingdom Metazoa; phylum Chordata; class Lepidosauria; order Squamata; family Lacertidae; genus Podarcis; species Podarcis bocagei. The sequence continues at coordinate 22,368,568 of NC_138128.1, forward strand.
GTATTTAAAGCAGTATCATACAGTGGTTTCATAGTTTGTTAAGGGTGCTGAGGAGATCAGTATTCTCCTGACAGGTCTACATTTCCCAGAGTTCCCTGGGAAAGGGGATTGACTGTTAAACCACTCTGGGAACTGTAGCTCTGTGAGGGGAATAGGCCTCTCCTAACAACTCTCAGTTGGGAAAGATGGAGGGCACAAGGAGAAGGGGACGACAGAGGACAAGATGGTTGGACAGTGTTCTCGAAGCTACCAGCATGAGTTTGACCAAACTGTGGGAGGCAGTGGAAGACAGGAGTGCCTGGCGTGCTCTGGTCCATGGGGTCACAAAGAGTTGGACATGACCAAACAACTAAAGAACAACTCTCAGCACCCTGAACAAATCAAATCACTCTTCCCAGCATCCTTTGGGGAAGCCATGACTGTTTAAAATAACGATGCCGCAAAAGACCTACGCTGCAAACAGTAAAAGGATGAGAAGCTGTCTGGAGATGGCGACTGAAAAGTATCTGACCATAAGAATCCAAAGCCTTTAATAGGACTAAGTCAAATGTTGCAAAGTAACATATGCGTTTTTTATTCCTCTGGAGCACTTTTTCAGTCTGGGCACCCATCAAAACAAGCAAAAATCTGGGCACAAAGGAAACACCTGAAAAAAAGAGTTTTGGAGAATCCAAACACTCCTAGGAATGAAAGAGAGTCCCCCCCCCCCCCGCAATCTGCATTTCTAAGCTAACTGAGCTAAATCACACCTCCTCAACTAATACAACTATTGGAGCTTAATTATCCTCCATATTTTGCACCTCTCCACACACTTATCAGTTCAACCCCCCTCCAAAAAGAAAGAAAAAAGAAAGAGCTCACTGTACCAAAATATGTTGAAATTCATATTTTAAGATTACACATTGCACTCGGTTTGTACATAACACTAAACCAAACCATTGCTTTATGTGAATGAGCCAATGTGTGGGTTCTTGGAGTGGTTGTGTCAGTCCTCCTTCAGTCCTGCTGCTGTTGACTGGGCTAACCTATGGTCTGGCTCAGCTTTACATCCAAACCCAAGTTTGAAGGTTGTCTCCTCCTCCTCCTACCATGACCGATAAACCAAGAATGAAACTTGGTCGCAGTTTGGGGTGTGTGTGGAGAGTAACAAACCATGAGCCAGGTGCAAACTAGATCACAGAAAGGCATGCCTTAAGATAAAATATGGATTTTTGTGCAGAATTTTTTGGGGGAGGGGATTACAGATTATTGGGATGAAATGAATTTATGAATGAACACATACATAATTGACACAGACCAGAAATAGACTGATCCATTACTCCAGAAAATTTGGTCATTATTATATGACATTTTGCTTGGTCCTAATAAAGCTATTTTCTTACTGTGCTTAAATGACTAGCTATAAATTTTGATCATAGGAGGACTCTATAGAAGCTTAAATATACAGAATTTATGGATGCAATCCTACAAATTATTCAGGTTTTTTTTTTCCTATCACAACCAACTACTCAGAGTCTTTTATGCAAAATTCAGCTCCTGCTCTAATGGAACAACTACTGCTTCTAATTAATATTTATTTAGCACTAACTCGTGAAACCTAAGTAATTTGGACAGGATGTAGTTGAAGAGAGGGGGCAGGATTTGATAAAGGAGAAGCAGGAATGAAGAGAGGGAGGTTGTGGTATCTTACATTGTGAAAAATAAATGAGCTTGGCTTTCTTGGAAGTCACGGTAGAAGAAATAGGTTTTAAAAAGAGAAAGGTTGGAAACAAGAATGGGTTTTAAAAAGAGAAAGCTTGGAAACAATTTTGGGTTTTCTCAGTTTCTCCTCTTTTCCAGCCTTAAGGCCATGCTTCCATGTTTCCGTTAAAAAAACCCTTCATGATAATTTCTCAGCATTTTAGAAAGAATATTTTGGTTTTGCTTCGTGTCATTTCCTCAAAACGATAAAACTGCAGATGACCACCAATTGATAGAAAATACAAACCTAAAATGCTTTATTTCCAAAAGGATAGAACGGAAACAGTGTGTGTGTGCACGCAAAAGAAAGGCAAACGGAATGAAGAGTGTGTTTCTCGTTTCCGACAAGAGTGAGAAGGCTCCTGAGGGAATAAGACAGGGCAAACCATAAAGTTTAGAAAACAAACAGTAGCAGAGCATGGGTAAATCAAATGTATTGCAATGAAATAACTGGTAAAATAAACATGGATTTAAAGGAAACTAAAGCACACTGAAAATGATACTCAGTAGCCCCTGTAAACAAAAATTCGACAGTTATTTTGGTATAAGTGAGGATCCTACTCAAGTTCTGAGGAGGTAAAAGGCATTGTGTGCCAGTAGAAGCACATTGGTTCCTGCAGTAGCGCATTGATGTGCAGGCAGGCTTTCTCTTCCCTTATCCCTCAGGCCCTCACAACCATGTTCCCTGCTGCCACATCCTATCTTATGTAGGTGACAATGCCAGGTTATGGTGAGGTCTCACCTGCTCTAGATAGGACACTTTTTGGCCACATATTGTTGTTTATAAACCTAAGAGATGAGCTAGGAGCTAATGGACTAATATGGCTGAGTGTTACCAACGCATACCCTTTGAGAATTATGGAGGGAGGATATTTCTGCACATGCTCTGTGGAGAGCTAAAGTGTGGAGCGACCACCATTTTGGGCAGGGAGTCTATAGTGAGAAAGAAAGATGATTTGATCCTCACTGCATTTAGGAGCTGGTGGTAAGGCAAGAGGGATGCCTGGCTACCTCCTTTCTGTAACACCAAGAACTCCTACCACAAAGGTACCCAACATGGTGCCCTCCGGATGCTTTTGGACTACAACTCCCATCATTCCTGGCCATTCACCAAGTTAGATGGGGCAGATGGAAGCTGCAGTCTAGCAGTATGTGGAGGACAACTTGTTGGCTGCCCCTGCCCTCGGAGAAGGTCGGTATTGAGATTTCCGTTCCCAGTATGAAAAGAGTTGTGGAGTTCCTCAAAGTTATAAGTTTCTTGTCTGGCTATGTAATTTTAATTTATTTTTTTAAAGGGCCTGGAAGTTTCCATTTCCTTTTTGGAGCTGTTGGCAGCCATTTTGAGAAGACAGCTTTGGAACTGCTTCCACAGAGAACTTTTGGAACCGAGAACGAGCCCAGCAAAAGAGATTCTGTGGCAACAGTCTGAGACAGAAAACTTTATGAAGACTATAATCTAATATTTTATTTATTCATGATGACATTTCTGTTGAATCCATATATACACGTATGATCAAGGCAGGATATTGCTTGATATATGAGCGTTACATTTTGTTTGCCATTGCACCAGTCCTTTGCTGTAGGTTCCTCAAGAGACCTCGAGTAAAGAAACTTGACTGAAAATACATAAAGGCGGAGTAAAATTTTGCAAACGGTTACATCGGCGTACTAATACTTGGTCCTACACAGGGCAGCATCTTTTTGCTAGTTCTACTGTGGCTTTTCCATTATACTGTAAACATTGAAACCAGACCATTGTGTTAATTTGTGTCAGTTCCCTCCATGCATGCATCCATATTAATTTGGCTCCACTGACAAACGTCTGTGCTGCATTAAAGTTTAAATGCTATATACTGAAGCAAAACTGTCCCATTTGTGCATAATACTAATTGCTATAACAATTATGGCTATGAGTTGGGTTTATCTTTGTTGAGCTTATGGATTGCTTATTTGCAAGCTTGTATTCCCTAAAGATCAGCCTAGAGAAGGAAAGCTTTTATCAGAAGATATTTTCGGTAATGCCAACAATTACAACTGAAAGAACTTTTTTTAAAAAAGTAAAGATTTATTTCCTAAGTTTCTCCTGCTCTTGGGTGGAGAGAGGAAGAAAATATATATATATATATATATATATATATATATATATATATATATATATATATATAAATATAACATCGTGTAATGAAAATATTCAACACATTTGAAACACTTCACTATTTATATAAGCCAGTAGGAAATAATACATTTGGTGTCATTCAGAAAACTCAAATTTCACAGTAAAGATGGATGTGGGTCTGCAGAAGCTCAGTGCCTCTACTTGTATGACTGCATCTCCCTTAGCCAAGCTATGAAATGATTGTGATAATATTTATCTTCCCTGCAAGAGTGTTGTGTGGATTAAATTTAAGTGAGGTCAAAAATCCCACTTCAAAACATTGGAGGAAAGGAGTTTCTAAATACCAAATGTTGTAGTAAATTAATTCAATTTCCCTACACCTGCTTCTCTGTCTGGACAAGTGGTTTTTAAAAAAGAGAGAATTAAAATCCAGATGTGCAAAGAGGAGCAATATATTCAAACTGAAGTAATAAGTATTGGTATGATGCTTTTGGAACGCATCCTGCACAAGTGTTATTTAAAAAGAAACGGGCTGCAGTGTAGCCTTGCACCGTTCCCATTCACTTTAATGGAGCTATTGTGCTCCATATATCATATATTTTCTCTCTCCCCTGTTGCAGTGACAGGGGGAGAAGGTGTTTGAGATGTAGGGCATACGTTGTTTCTGGCTATACATCACGCATTCACGGCCTGCTTCCTGGCTTCCCACAGGCATGGTTTGGCCGCTGTGAGAACAGGATGCCGGACTAGACGGGCCTTTGGTCTGATCCACCAGGTCTTTTCTTATGTACCGTATTTTTCGCTCTATAACACGCACCCGACCATAACACTCACGTAGTTTTTAGAGGAGGAAAATCCGTAGGCATGCCACCCGTAGGCATTCCCTCCATAACACGCAGACATGTCCCCTTACTTTTTAGGAGGAAAAAAGTGAGTGTTATGGTGCAAAAAATACGGTACTTCATGAAATTACAGAAACCTTATGCAAATCCTTTCTTGCCCTTGGGCAGATATGGATACACTGAGGCAAAAAGAGTCACAAAGGTCATAGCTGGCACAGAGGCAGGATTCATGTCCTTACTGTGGGATTCCCATAGACCTGTGGTTGGCCACTGTGTGGACTAGATAGGCCTCTTTGTGATTTTCTTATGTTTTGAAGAAGTAAATGCTGGAAAGGGGAAAAAAAGCCTCTTGCCGTTTCTTATTGTATGTCCTACTGCATTCCTACCTCATATAGATTTGTTATGGTTTGGAAAGGACATTATCTGTAAATTTTCCAGTGGCTTCAGGAGTTAGATTATGTTGTCTTATCACTACCGTCTACTTTGTTTAACTCCTTTTTTAAACTCCTTTCTTTAACTCCTTTTTCATCATCTCTAAGATGCTACTGGACTGTGTGTGTGTGTGTGTGTGTGTGTGTGTGTGTATTCCTTTTTAATGATGACGGTGTCCTATACGGACATTGAGAAATCTCACGGGCCCAAATTTTTAATTTCATCTTTCAATGTTTATGTTACATATGAAGCTGCATGACATTGGGCCAAACAATTTGTGCATGTGGTTGAGTATCGTTTCCCTTGACATGTTGAACATTGATTGAACCTTTGATAGTGAGCATGAAAGAACACATTTTACCAATGTATGGGCCCTCTGCAATAGATGTTAAACGTTCACTACGTGAAATAAGTGAGCAGACATAACATACAGAATCTGCTTCATGGACAACAGAGCATCCTGGGAAATTCATGTTGAGCATTCTGAAGTCTAGTTTTCTAAGGACAAGCAAATGATATACATCGCTTTATGACATTTTATATCTAATTCCTATAAACTCTGTGATTATAGAAGGAAGAAGTGACAGTTAAGTAGGAGGTGGGTGGGATTTATTTTCATATTATATACTTTACAGCACATTTTGTTCATAATAAATCCCACTAAACTGACCAGGAAAGAGTCTTGCGGATGATGAAGTGCCAATGGAGCTAGATGAAACAGATTATGTAGACTGAGTACTTTTTGAAACTATTGCTCATCCTTTGAATCAAGCCCAGAACATTTAATGAGGTCAAGAGAAACCCGCTGGTTAGGGATCCTGCTGCCAGTACTTCCTCATTCTTTCCTGTCTCTGACATCCATTAGCACCTCATAAATATAGGGAATGTATGAAAGGAGGATATGGGGCAATGGGATGCAGTCCTATTGCAGCAAAGCTGCAAATAAGTTGGCTTCTGCATGCCAAATCACCTTTGCCTGGAGGTACATTACTGCAGAGACCTCTCTTAATGGTTGCAGCCCAGTTACCCCTGAATTGATAATTTACTCTTGAGGGTTTAGATTGCATTCAAGGGTACAAGACCCAAGAACTCCTGTTGTTCAAATCGACCAAGAATACTTATACAGATTACTGTTGGGTGGCAAAAAAGTTAAAGGGAAGAGTGCAGCAATACAGTCTTTGGTAGATTTTCCTCACCTTGTTTGCATATTGCCATTATATTTCAGGCATGGTTGTGGTTATTGTTCTGGAAATAAAACTGGAGGGATTTCAGGGCCTATCGAACCTGTGTGTAGACAACATATTCCGGAATCAATGGAGACAAGTTATTGTCGTCGTCCCCCCCCCCCCATGTAGCCACACACAATGTAGATCTACCACATATATTTTGCTCCTGAAAAGCGTTTCTTGATAAACTGGTTTAATTCCAAAAATAAAGACTTATTGTAGATTGCTTCTGCATTACCACTCAGTGGGTACTCATTTGAAAACAGATGTAAGTGGCAAGTATATCCACGATGGCGAGTATATCCACACTTGCCTAATTATGTCAGAATCGCTAGTTCCTTCTTCATTCACCTGAGGCATAGGCAGAGAGGAAAAGACATGGATAACAGAATCATCGCGAGGGTATTCAATACGTATCAGGTAAGCACGCCCACCCTTACGGACAGCAGGATCTACAGTGGTACCTCGGGTTACATATGCTTCAGGTTACAGACTCTGCTCACCCAGAAATAGTACCTTGGGTTAAGAACTTTGCTTCAGGATGAGAACAGAAATCGTGCTCTGGCAGTGTGGCAGCAGCAGGAGGCCCCATTACCTAAAGTGGTGCTTCAGGTTAAGAACAGTTTCAGGTTAAGAACGGACCTCCGGAATGAATTAAGTACGTAACCAGAGGTACCACTGTATCACAAATCTAGAATGAAAGCAGTCCTTACGGACAGCAGGATCTACAGTGGTACCTCGGGTTACATATGCTTCAGGTTACAGACTCTGCTCACCCAGAAATAGTACCTTGGGTTAAGAACTTTGCTTCAGGATGAGAACAGAAATCGTGCTCTGGCAGTGTGGCAGCAGCAGGAGGCCCCATTACCTAAAGTGGTGCTTCAGGTTAAGAACAGTTTCAGGTTAAGAACGGACCTCTGGAATGAATTAAGTACGTAACCAGAGGTACCACTGTATCACAAATCTAGAATGAAAGCAGTATGTAAAGAATAAACAAGAATGATTCTGGATTCGGCGTAAACCCCTACATTTTGTGCTACAAGTCGGCTGGTGTGTACCTAGCTGCAGTCAAATAAAGTTTAGTGGATCTAAAACATCTGACAAATACTTCACACATTCTTCACTTTCCTCAGCATTCAGGAATTCAGTATAGCGCTATGGCAATCATTCCATTAGTGCAAGCATTTCAGCTTACCAGACAGAACAATTCCCCCTCCTCCTGCTGTGTGCTGTTTTGAGGGTTCTTCCAACCCCACTAGTGTAAGCTTCCACTAGTGGGATTTGCTGAATCTGGCCCAAGGCATTTCATCCAATTTAGGTTTTGCACTTCAAAACTTCCTCCCTTCTGTATGTCCTCTAAATATGTTCCAGTGATTTCCCCAGATCTCTGGAACAGAACTGGGGAGGGCATGGGGTGCACATGGGGGAGGAGAGAGAAGGAAGTTTCATCGCACAAGTTTAAATCCTTGCATTGATGGGACATGTTAGCTGGATAGTAAAGGTAAAGGGACCCCTGACCATTAGGTCCAGTTGCGGACAACTCTGAGGTTGTGGTGCTCATCTCACTTTATTGGCAGAGGGAGCCGGCGTACAGCTTCCGGGTCATGTGGCCAGCATGACTAAGCCACTTCTGGCAAACCAGAGCAGCGCATGGAAATGCCGTTTACCTTCCCGCTGGAGCCATACCTATTTATCTACTTGCACTTTGACGTGCTTTCGAACTGCTAGGTTGGCAGGAGCAGAGGCCAAGCAATGGGAGCTCACCCCGTCACATGAATTCGAACTGCCGATCTTCTGATTGGCAAGTCCTAGGCTCTGTGGTTTAACCCACAGCGCCACCCGCGTTCCATATTACAAGGTATTTCTTATTCTTACAGTCTTATGATGACTTACTTGCACATGTCACCAAACCATTGTAGATCTAAAATCACAGAATCACAGATGGAACTTTTATATTACCTTATGTTGCCCCAAATGACAACACTTTTCAACTAAGCCAGTTCTCATTCAGCTACCAGACATCCGTTACCGAGAAATTTATATGTGTGTGTAAACCAGCACTTCTTACAAGAACACACATTGTTGTGAGTTGGGGCTTAAACATAGAAACATGGCTTACTGAAGTGTGGATTAGTGTTACTTTATCATGGCCTACTAATAAGATGAAATTAAATATATATCTAGCAATGTAGGGATCTTCCCAACACTTATGCAATACTGAGCTGAATGAAAGTGATAATGCTCTTTTAATGCAAATATAATAGAATATTCTGTTCTCCCCGTAGGTAAAGGAAGACAATGTTTGATATTTTCACAGTAGATAGAATTAAAGTAATCTTATTTATTTTCAGACAGGAGGGCCTTCCCCGCCCTGCAAAAAATGTATGAAGAGATAAAATTAAATGGTAATAAAGACTGTCATCCCTTAAGTACATTTTTATCAGACTCTTTGCTCGTTCTTTTTTTTACCGGTTTCTTGACACAACAGTGTTAAACTAAACACTTGCCAGATTATGATAATGCCCTGCATTTTTGTAGCTCTGCTATCTGATTTGAAAAGCTTCTTTCTGCCTAAATGCACTTGAAGTTGGTGCTTTTATAAAAACAGAATACAGTCTGGGGTTAATAAGCCTTCTTTGAACCGTTTAACAGTATCTTCACAGCACCCTATTGTTGAATATAAAAATATATTCACAGCAATGAAGGCTGATTTAATTAATTTGTCTAATTAACAAAAGGGAAATTAACGTTATTTCTTGGCTGTTCCATTGTTTAGCGTTAGCAGAAGCAAATGTCAGCTGAATTACATATGAGCTATGACTGCTGCTTCTCCAGAACATAAGGTTATCTCAGTGTTGTTTTAGTGGTACATGAAATTTGATGTCTCTGACAATTCCAGGCCAGCAGCCCATGTGATTCTATAATTACTTTTGCCACTTTCCTTTGGTGTAGTCATTCATTATGAAGCCGCGCTTATCTTGTCATACCTCCATGTCATTAGCAATGCTCTAATGCATTAGTGACCAAGCGCAGGTTTCACGGGCAGTGATTAGAGCCACCACGCTGCCAGCCAAGTGAGTGATGCTTGAAATATCAGAATTGTTCTGCTAATTTCCATCAAAATAATAACAGCAAGATGTCAGCATAGAGAACTGATCTTGTTCAAGGAACGTGTCTGCAGACGGTATTGATATTGACATTGCAATGTCCGGCTTCTAGTACAGCTGAAAAGAACAAACAGCCCATTGCTTTTTCTCTTCTACATATAACCTCACTCCTTTATCTAAAAATAGTCTTACACAGCTGTGGATGCTATCTAATATAGAAGCTAAGATGACAATATAATTTGTTATAGTTTCCTTAGGTCAAGTGGGTTTTTAACTGAAAGTTACATGCCTCAGTGGAAAAATCAAACTATTTTCTTCATTCACACACCTGCTAGGTTGGTATTGTTATGTTGTCCGGGCACTGGTTTGAGGGCAACTGATGGTATCGCATTGTTGAATCTGAACAGGTGTAGGTTTAATGAGTGCTTGTATGTGAGAGATCACTCTGAGCAGTGATCTCTGGGTGGAAAACCACAGGGATCCCCATCCTACCAGCTGTCTAAAGGAACAATGGGATGCAACAAACAAACATTGTCGGCTGTTCCCCCAATCCAGTAATTGTTTATGGATTTGGGAGCTCTGATGTGTCACTGGAGATCATGATGATGATGACACTGAGAGTGGAACCTGTTAAGTGTACATGGTGTTATACATCCTTTCAATTAAAAAGAAGACAGGAGGAAATAGTTCCCCTGTTCATTACAGTGGAGGGAACCTGATTCACAAATGCAAATCATCACCACCATTATCAAATTAAGGACTCCTATATTCATAATATTCTAATGTCATTTATTGAAAGTAATCTAGGCTGCAACCCTACATATACACTTACCCGTGGTAAGTTCCACTAAACGCAGTGGGGCATTTATCTGAGCAGAAGTGTATAGACTGCACAGTTAGCAATGTAAGAGAAACTCTCTTAATATCCAGTGTGTTGATACATCATTGCATGTAGTATTATTATTTAGAAGACATCTGAAGGCAGCCCTGTTTAGGGAAGCTTTTAATGTTTAATAGACTATTGCACCACATGTTCTAACCCAGGGGTAGGCAACCTAAGGCCCGGGGGCTGGATGCGGCCCAATCGCCTTCTCAATCCGGCCCATAGCTGTCAACTTTTCCCTTTTCTTGTGAAGAATCCTATTCAGAATAAGGGAATGTCCCTTAAAAAAGGGGAAACGTTGACAGCTATGATCCGGCCCGCGGACGGTCCAGGAATCAGCTTGTTTTTACATGAGTAGAATGTGTCCTTTTATTTAAAATGCATCTCTGGGTTATTTGTGGGGCATAGGAATTCGTTCACCCCCCCCAAATAGTCTGGTCCCACCACATGGTCCAGCCCATGGCTGAAAAAGGTTGCTGACCCCTGTTCTAACATCTCCCTGTACAAGAGTTGCTCTAACCCCTTGGTCATTTTGGTTGCGCTTTTCTGTTTATCCACCTCCCCAGTATGCACAAGAACTTCACACAGGATTCCAACTTGATTTCGTTTATTTATTTAAAGCATTTCCACCCCAGAGGGGCTTTCAAAGTGGCTTGGATAAGAGCATTAAAAAACTAGTCACCTGCTGGCGTATATATAATCCAAGAGATGACAGAAAAGGAAAAAGCAATGAAGAGGGGAAAGGAAAACAAGAAAAAACGCACATGTAAAATGCTAGACTAGATGGGCCTTTGGTCTGATCTAATCGGACTCTTACGTTTTCTGTTGGAAGCCACCTTAGCTGAAATGAGGCATTCAATCCAGAACTCCACGTTTGTCCATTGCTCTCACTTTCACCTCTGAAACATCATCCAGCTTTGTACAGTTTCTGACGCAAGGCCTGAGAAGAGGCTTCCCCCCCACTCCTGTGTTCAGACCAGCATTACGGAAAGTAGAAAAGCCCTCAGCAGTCCTGCTTTCCTAATGTGCAACGTCAGCCTCCCATACAGAAGGAATAATTTAGGAATGGATTAACTTAACAGATGATACACAAAGTTGCATAATTAAACAAACACAGAGTGCATAATTTATGCACCTAAATAAATGCTGCTGAATTGCGGTTTTTTTGTCCTTAATGCATTTCCCCTTATTGTTATAATAGAAATTCAGTTGATGTAGTACAATATGTAGATAATATAATTACATTGCGTAAGATACCTTTTATGGGGATGTGTTTTCGTTTGTAAGCAATACATGAAAAACAGAGCAGAATCCACCTTCCATTATCTATATTTTTATCTATACTCACCAATACCTGCATTTCCTTCCAAGCATCATATTTCCTGCTCCTCTACAGCTATCTCACCCTCTTCAGTCTCTCTCTATTTTCTTGCGGAAGAAAGAAGTGTGGGGTTAGATTATCCCACAGCTGTATTCTGTAGAGAGCCTATCACAGGGGTGGGGAACCTGTGGCCCTTCAGATGTTGTTGTACTGCAACTCCCATCATCCCCAGTCAGCATGGCCAATGGTCAGGAATGATGGGAGTTGTGGTCCAAAAACATCTAGGGCCCATCACTCCTCATCCCTTGTTCCCTTCTCTCTGTCTCTTTCTACAGGCTGAACTGTTCAGCCTAGCCATTTTTGTCACTTGTAGGTGTTGAGGAGGAACTAGCTTTGGGACTTATTCAAGTACAGTGGTACCTCGGGTTACATATGCTTCAGGTTACATACGCTTCAGGTTACAGACTCTGCTAACCCAGAAATAGTGCTTCAGGTTAAGAACTTTGCTTCAGGATGAGAACAGAAATCGTGCTCCAGTGGCGCGGCAGCAGCAGGAGGCCCCGTTAGCTAAAGTGGTGCTTCAGGTTAAGAAAAGTTTCAGGTTAAGAACGGACCTCTGGAACGAATTAAGTGGTAACCTGAGGTACCACTGTATGTATGACTGGGTTTTCCTCCCCTTCACTTCCCTGGTCAGGTTGTGAGACTAAGCGTGTTAGAAGAGGCAGCAAAGAGTCCGGCAGTCTCCCTACTAGTAAACAAAAGCCATCTTGCTATCAGGCTCATATGAATGCTTACTCTACATCCTCACTTCTATTTGCATTTGTCTGAGGGGAAAAGCACTTCAGACCTCGGCATTTGTCCATAAACTACAGAACTGTTATGGATCGTGGCTCAAGTTGTGTGAATGTGGCTTCAGTAACAAGCAGTGGGAGCCCAGTCTTTACTGAAGGCAGTAAGCCAGCCGAGGAGGTCAGGACACACACTGTTTTATATGTTGCGAACTACCCTAAGATCTTTGCATGAAAGATGGTATATGAAGTAAATAAACACTATCAAGCTTCAGTAGCTCTGCAATAAGCATCAGCCTGGCAGCATTCATCAATGGGAACAGAACAACCCAGTGGCCGAAATGCTATGGCAAGATCTGGTGGGATGAGCAGCTAAGGATGTCCCTCCCATCAGGTGTCAAAGAGATAAACAACTACCTGACATTTAGAAGACATCTGAAGGCAGCCCTGTTCAGGGAAGTTTTTAATGTGTGATATTTTAATGTCCCAGTAGTGATGTATGGAAGTGAAAGCTGGACCATAAAGAAGGCTGATCGCCGAAGAATTGATGTTTTTGAATTATGGTGCTGAAGGAGACTCTTGAGAGTCCCATGGACTGCAAGAAGATCAAACCTATCCATTCTTAAGGAAATCAGCCCTGAGTGCTCACTGGAAGAACAGATCGTGAAGCTGAGGCTCCAAGACTTTGGCCACCTCATGAGAAGAGAAGACTCCCTGGAAAAGACCCTGATGTTGGGAAAGATGGAGGGCACAAGGAGAAGGGGACAACAGAGGACGAGATGGTTGGACAGTGTTCTTGAAACTACCAGCATGAGTTTGGTCAAACTGCGGGAGGCAGTGGAAGACAGAAGTGCCTGGCGTGCTCTGGTCCATGGGGTCATGAAGAGTCGGACATGACTGCTTGGCAGGGGGTTGGACTCGATGGCCCTTGTGGTCTCTTCCAACTCTATGATTCTATGATTCTATGATTCTATGATTCTATGACTAAACAACTAAACAACAACAATTTTAATGTCTTTTTAATCTTTGTTGGAAGCCGCCCAGAGTGGCTGGGGAAACCCAGCCAGATGGGCGAGGTACAAATAATAAATTATTATAATATTATTATTATTATGGGATGCAGGCGCTCTCTGGTGGAGCCAGGCGGTTCTCGTTTCAGCCAGTGTTAAGTTTCCAACCCTGGCTCATATGAAGATATGCCAGCGTTATTATTTCACCCTGGCTCAGCCAGGCTCAGTTGGCTGAGCCAAGGCCTGCAAACATCCTCTCAAAGGGGTGTTCCGGGGGCTTGGCGGAGGCAGGATCAGTAAGGTGTACTCATTGTGGATCCTAATTCTGTTCAGCTCTGTCCCATGATCTGGCAAAGAGGATCGTGTAAGTCAAACTCTATTATAAAGGCTTGTTCCCTCTTTGGCAGGCTTGGGCAGACACAGCCAGCAGTAGCCTTGCTCCTGAATGGGGTTTGGCTCTGGCATAGTTGTAATGTTGTTGTTGTTGTTGTTGTTGTTGTTGTTGTTGTTGTTGTTGTTGTTGTGCTGGCTTAGCTTATGCTAGCTTGCTTTGTGACAGCTTCTTGTGCGTAGAGTTGCTCCCTATGTAGTGATGAGGAGCACTTACAGGTGTTTTTTTTAAAAAAAATGGCAGCCCCCCACAGTCTAGGAAACAAGGTACAGTAAGCTATAACTCTTCCACTTCCCACAATCCAACACTTCACATGACCCACTCCTTAGCTGAGCCATCCTTCACTTGTGAAACTTCCTTTTTGGCTCAGTGTGGCGATTGGTACATTTCCAGGTACTAGCAAGAATGTAAATATGGTATGAATCAACTTTTTCCACATTTTCTTTTGCAGCCCTTTTATGAAGAACAGATTTTCCACAGAGGAAATTAAAAAGTACATAAAACTGAGAAACTGTGGTGTTGTTGAGAACTGCATCAACTTTCAGTGTCAATAACTGGCGGTCTGCACTGTAGTCAAATGGTCCTGCTCTTCAGCACAAGTCTCTCTCTTCTTCATTTAGCTTCAGTTTTATTTGAGAAGCAATTATCGTGGATCCCTGAAATAACTTTTCCCCAAAGAGATGTGTATCATCATGATGAAAATCCTTTATGTCGGTTCTTTAAATTGCGCTTCCTCGTAAAAACGGCTAAACATTGATTTAATAAATACACTTGATTTGTGTATATTGTTTAAATTAAAAAAAGGCACAGCAAAGCTTCGGTTTCCTGTATGGACACTGTAAAATTGTGGAAGGGTTTTTTTTTTTGTTTCTGTTAAATCTGCAGTCAGAAGGATCTTTTCATTTTAACATGACTCCCCCCCCCCCGCCTCCCCAAAAATACAACAACCAAAAGGAATACTTGCAATAGCATTTGGTTCATATTTCTTTCTTGGATGGCATTCTTTTGAGTGATTTCTAAAATAATCTTCTCTCTTAGTGCATCTGTAAACATCTGAAAAGATGATATTTGATTAAGGGCAATTGCTATGGACAGCTTGTGTGGGGGGGGAACCCACCCCAAAACTTCAGGCAAAATGGTTGTTGGATTGCTATCCAAATGTAAACCACATGGAGGCCAGATGTTGTAAATATGCATTCAGACAAACATCCATTGATAGTTTGGAATAGTAGATGCAGTTCCTCCAGTTAACGGCACTCTTCTACATGACATGCCCTTCTGATGTGCCTTTGTGTTTGCAGTGCTGAAGCTAAGTATTTGTACATGTTACAGTTCCTTTCTTTTCTGCCCGGACACACCAGCCGCAGAACCTTTTTATCACCAGCGTCTCAAGTGAATTTCTTAACAGCAGATGAGTAGGAATCCATCGACGTAGCATGTGTTTCGTTCTCTTTATTTCTCCCCCAGGACAGGCGGTTTCAGGTCAGCCCCCATTTCTGAGCCTGAAGCCATCCAGGGTGGGGATATATTATTCGCCTTGTTCTGAAGGGCAGCTTTTTCCTGCTGACGGTGGTGATCACATAAATACCTCCAGGCCAGTGTATCTGAGTCATCGGTGAGTGACCTCACTGACAACCTGAAACCACAAAATGCAGCTTATGAAGCTCTTGCTAAAGCAGCCTCGCCAGATAGAAGCACAACAGTGTCAATAAACAAAAATGAGCACGGCCGTTCAGGCCCGAGCTTAAAATTTCCACAAGAGCATGGAACTAATTCCAAAGAATAATGGTGGCATAAACCTCCTTGAGGAATGTTCACAATGCTATTACCTGAAGCACTTTTCAATAAAACCCCAGGTACTTAATAGAGTTTGCTCTTCAGCGCTCTTTCATCTTTTAATCTGTAATAATAATGGCAAGGAACAATGAAGGATTTAAGAAGCAAATACGTTTTTGCACTATTTCATTGGCAGGCGAAGGCCACAGGGACTTTACGAGCTCTTTTCTTGCATGTTCTAAAATGTTAGAACTCCACAGGAACAAGGATCCCCACCCTAGATTCTTCTAAAACCTGCGTTAATTTAATTCCTGAAATTCCCAGCAGTTGGCTATCACCTGATTAATCTCACATTCAAAACAATGGTCAGAGAGCTATGTGCATGTATATTTACAGAATTTACTTTCGGTCCAGGGAACTGGTTGAAACATCTTTAAGAGAACATTATGTTTCACTGGAGACAGATCTGGGCAAAAATTTATCTACCACTTGTTTGTACTGAGACCTCTAAGCTGTTTACAAGATCTATTGAAATCGTCAATAAAAATAGCTAAAAGTAGTTTAAAAGGCTCTTACCTTCATTAGTACAAATGTCAGTTCAGCAGGAGATGGGAGGGCTTTTAAGAATCATATCAGAGGTCATTTTTAGGGTAGCTGTTTAGTGAAGACTTTCCCAACCTGGTTCCCTACAAATGGTACAACTCCAGTCAGCCCCCATCAACAGAGCTGGAATGGGCTGGAGTTGATTGGAGTTGTAATCCAAAATATCTGGAGGATCCACAAGCAGGATCTGGGTGCCACAAAGCTCTCTGCGCTTGAGTCTCCCCAGAAACTGGGATTCAGAGGCACACTACCCAACATTAAGGGAGCATTGGGCTTCAAAACACGCTGTCACAGCGCTGTCAAGCAAGGCATGTCCAGCGTGAGGAATTCACTACCGTATTTTTCGCCCTATAGGGCGCACCGGCCCATAGGACGCACCTCGTTTTTTTGGGGGGAAATGAATTTTAAAAAATTATTTTCCCCCCCCACCGCAGCTGCCGCCCCAAGCCTTGCGCACACCTGCCCGAAGCACGGGGCACCCTCCGGAGGGCTCCCCGTGCTTCGGGCGACAGGCTGCCGCCCTAAGCCTCACGCGCTCGGCGGGACCTCTTGCCGGGCGGCAAGGCTTACGGACACTCGCCCGAAGTAAGGGGAGCCCTACAGAGGGCTCCCCGTGCTTCGAGCGACAGGCTGCTGCCCCAAGCCTCACGCACTGGGCGGGACCTCCTGCCAGGCGCGCAAGGCTTGCGGACACTCGCTGGGGCTGCAGGCTGCTGCCCGCAAGCCTTGTGAGCCCGCGGGAACTCCCGCCGGGCTTGCAAGGCTTGTGGATAGCTTCCTGAAGCCTGGAGAGCGAGAGGGATCAGTGCGCACCGATGCCTCTCGCTCTCCAGGCTTCAGCGAAAGCCTGCATTCGCCCCATAGGACGCACACACATTTCCCCTTCATTTTTGGAGGGGGAAAAGTGTGTCCTATGGGGCGAAAAATACGGTATTTATTGTCAAATGCACACCTACAAATTAGGAAAATGCATGTCTGTGAGTCCCACATCTCTCATGTGCTCCTATGAGAGAGAGCCAGTGTGGTGTAGTGGTTAAGAATGGGTAACCCGTAATCTGGTGAACCGGGTTCGCTTCCCCGCTCCTCCACATGCAGCTGCTGGGTGACCTTGGGCCAGTCACACTTCTCTGAAGTCTCTCAGCCTCACTCACCTCACAGAGTGTTTGTTGTGGGGGAGGAAGGGAAAGGAGAATATTAGCTGCTTTGAGACTCCTTCGGGTAGTGATAAAGCGGGATATCAAATCCAAACTCCTCCTCCTCCTCTTCTTCTTCTTCTATGTGTTAACTCTATGAGGCAGTTGCAGCAACAGAGAGGTCTCAGCCCTGGCCTCAGGTTACGTATCTTCCTTCACCCAAGCTGTGTGCAAGCAGAAGAAGACTGTGTCCGAATGTGACCTGCTTCTGCTCCTAGCTCTTCAATCCTCTTCTGGTTCTGGGAGACAGCAGAGCAGGAGAGGTGTGGGCAGGAGGAGGAGGTGTGGAAGACCTTGACTCTACACCAGCCTGATCTATCTCTTCCTCATCTTGCACCTGTTCTTCACTCTCTAATCCTGCATCTCCTCCTCCTTCTGATTCTCATCTCCTGGCTGTTACTGGCTCCCTGAGATCACTGATCCCTTCTTCCAAGTTGGTCTCCAACCCTCCCCACCTTCTCCCAGTGCCCACACACCAGTATCCAGCCACTGCTCCTCTTTCCTTCCTGCCTGCTATGGGATCTTCACATTTGCAAAGGAAGGGCTGTAGCTCAGTGGCAGAGCATCTGATTTGCATGCAGAAGATCACAGGTTCAATCCCCGGGGTAGACCCGAAAAAGACACCCTGCCTCAAAGCCTGCAGAACAGCTTCCATTTAGTGTGGGCGGCAAGGAGCTAAATGGAGCAACGGAATGGTCTGCCCCAGTTGAAGGCAGCTTCCTATGTTCCTACGAAGGAAGAGAAAATCACGAAGGCTTCTGATACTCCAAAAAAAATTACTGTGAAGCCAGACAATAAAGCAGCACAACCACATCTTTCTGTGGGATAATAAAGGCCTCATGAGCACTTAGGATCATAGCTGTCAACTTTTCCCTTTTCTTAAGGGAAATTCCCTTATTTCGAATAGGATTCCTTGCAAGAAAAGGGAAAAGTTGACAGCTATGCTCAGGATCAAATCCTAACATTTTACCTTTGCGA